>NC_041401.2:127185446-127270446 GCF_900747795.2 Erpetoichthys calabaricus
ACAACTTAATTCCTGCAGCCTGTATCTGCTTAATTTGCGTTGTTTCCGATTTAGAAAATAATATTGGTCGTGTGTTTCTATTTTATCGTACTGAACTGGCTGGAATTTATATCGTCTTTAGAATCATACTTAAAATATGAATAACTCATATTACCAATAGCACATTTACAAACATCCTCTTTGTGACCCTTTTATTTCACGCATAATATAGTAAAAGCTAAACATGACATAATATCCTCAGGCTCTCTAAATCCTACAGTCCAGAACACGTCCAGGCAGCACTGGGTGAAAGGCAGGAAACTGTCACTCACTCACACACATACACACACACAGTCACTGGGACAGTTTAAGAATCACTGGTTAACCACTTATCTCTGTGAATGTGGAAGGAAAACTACCAAGATGAGAAGACGCATAGATGACATTCTTGCCAGACAAGGACTGTGCATTACATTCAAACCCAGGGTGCTGGGTCCTAAGCGCATTATCACCATGATGCCATCCAGATGAAGGTAAAATATAGTATAAAATACCATTGAACATTTCCATGCAATATGACTACATAAATAAATAAACAAATACATACAATACATACAAATATTTGTTGTAAAGTATTTTTGATGTATACAGTATGTGTTTCTTAAATTACCTAATATAAACAGTAATAAATAAAAAAATTAATCCAAGGCCAGTTGGCAATGTAGAAGAAGAAAACATGCACAACAGTCATTCACACAGAATGAAGAAAAACTGCTTTTTAGGACAAGTTAATTCAAATTCTGTCTAACATTGGCAATACAGTCTACAGTGTACTCTGTTACAGAATAGTTGTATTGATTTTGGTGGAATACAATAACATTTGAGCATTTCTTTCTTTTGCTTGATTATGCGTGCAGTTTGTGGTACATTTGCAAAGCCATCAAAGTGTTCAAGCATGCACACAGGACACCAAGAAGAGTAAGCAAATGGGAAAGGATTGGTAATAGTCCATCACACAGAGATGAGTTTTATCAAAATACTCATACATTGTCTTCACCCTTGGTTTAAATGCTGAGGCTGAAGGGTACTGAGTTGGCAATAAAAATATATTTTGAGGGCTACTGTTTCTCTATTGGCCATGTCGCAGGTAAATGCTATTCACTTCCCTGAAACTTCAATTACCTGGGAAAAATTTTAGTTGCTGGCAAACACCAGCGTCTCTTGCCCTCAGGTGGTAAGGAGCTTCTGCTCATTTATTCTCCTTTTGTCCAGTTAATGTGTAGACTGCTATAAACCTTTCTCCTGTTTTTGGATGCCTTTAGGTGGAAAGGCCCTTCTGTTCTTTATTTCAATTAACTTGGCTTTATTTCTATAGAAATCCAGGTAGATAAAATATAATATCTTATGTTTTTGCTCCTATACATTGTAACCAAAGTGGGGTGCTCAGCTAACAAAAACACAAACTTTAGAAACATGCTTTCCATTCTGGAAATAAAGAGAACTTTTTATTACAAGTTCCTCCCGTAAAATAGATTCTCATAATAAGTCATAATAAATACGACTGCAAAGGAGGTTACTAGATTCCAAACTTCTTTATAAAGGCACTCATAAGCTCCCAGAGCTTGTCAAGGCTCCTTAAGAACAAATTTCTTTCACAAGAGTGCACCCCCAACATCATACAAATCTCATTCTCTAATATGTGCCTAAGTTATACGATTAGGGATTAGAGATCTTGTAATAGTTTTTTTCATTATCGTATACAGAATCAAGATGGAGGAGAGACACCTGCCGTTGACTTTTTAGCAGTTGCTGTGATGATGTCACATGTCACACTCTTCTGACTTGTTTTCTCAGCAACAATTAAACAAATGCTTCAAAACAGCAGTGCTCATGAGAATGATGCAAAATTATTATCACCATCTCAGATTGTTTGTTATATCAGAAGTCAGCACAAAATTTGAAATATGTGTGTTTCAAACCCCTTAAGGGTACAAAACATCATGGCTAAGCATAACAGAAGTCTAGAAAAAAAAATTAACCATTTAATTATAGAAATATAATGAAGTTCTAACAACAGGCATTACATTTTCATTTGGATGAAGATCATATACAGGTATTGCACAACGGAAGTGTCAGAATTTGATGCATTTGTGTAACTGTCTCACACATTTGGTTTATTATTGTATGTTATATAATAAGATGGCTCAATTGTTAAAACTGTTGCCTAACAGAACTACCATCCTGAGTTTGAATTGGTCATTAATTGCCTGCATATTTTTTTTTGTTTTGTGGGTACCCTTGATTTTGTCTCATATTCCAAAGACATGTGGATTTAGGAATGTACTGCTATCAGGCAATTCAATATTTCTACCTGATGTACTCACTACATGTATTTTTTTGATTTATTGATTTACTTACTTGATTTATTGATTGATTGACTGTATTATCTGTACTGTGCATCTGCATTCTTGTTTTTTAAGTTTTTGCTGCTGTATGCATCTGAATTTCCCCATGGGATTAATAAATCTAATCTAATCTAAATAACCTTCACTGAGGAAACCATCCCTTGGTCACTTAATCCACTAAAGCACTACATTTACCAAGGAAAGCTCTATGTGGAAGAGTAGGAGTAGAAAGTATAAAAGTTACCTATTAATTTCATCTCCTCACTTCTACAACATGTGAAGCTATAGAAACATTACTAGTTTTTACCTTATAGAAACAACAAGATAAGTCTCCAAAAGGGTTGTAAGTGAAAAACACAAAACATTTGGGAATCGAGTGCTGTTACACAGGCGTGGCTCCTGAGATAATGAAGCAATTTACATTCCAAGATGCTTACAGGCCTGTCTAAAATTTTAGACGGGCCTTGTTGCTTAAAAGTATAGCCAAAAGATGACTTTGTTAAGGATGGTTGTTGGGGCTTGTTTGGCAGGGGCGTCAGTGGCAAAGAAAGCTCAGCTTGTTAATCATGCTTGGAAAAAGCAGTCTCTACGGTGATGCCAATGCAAAACTAAAGTGAGGACATCACTGGAGAAGGGAAACTATGGTCTGAAAGTCATATGTCTGAATACACAAAAAATAGTACTAGTCAAGTGGTTATTACAAGCAAGAAAGTCCAACCAAGTTCATCCATCCATCCATCCATCCATCCTCTTCCGCTTATCTGAGATTGGGTCGCGGGGGCAGCAGCTTGAGCAGAGATGCCCAGACTTCTCTCTCCCTGGCCACTTCTACTACCTCTTCTGGGGGAATTCCGAGGCGTTCCCAGGCCAGCCGAGAGACATTGTCCCTCCAGCATGTCCTGGATCTTCCCCGGGGCATCCTCCCAGTTAGACATGCCTGGAACACCTCACCAGGGAGGCATCCAGGAGGCATCCTGATCAGATGCCGAGCCACCTCATCTGACTCCTCTCGATGCGGAGGAGCAGTAGCTCTACTCTGAGCTCCTCCCAGATGACCGAGCTTCTCACCCTGTCTTTAAGGGAAAGTCCAGACACCCTGCGGAGGAAACTAATTTCAGCCGCTTGTACTCGCGATCTCGTTCTTTCGGTCATTACCCATAGCTCATGACCATAGGTGAGGGTAGGAACATAGACCGACTAGTAAATTGAGAACTGTGCCTTTCAGCTCAGCTCCTTTTTCACCATGACAGACCAATGCAGAGCCTTCATCACTGTGGACGCCGCACCGATCTGCCTCTCGATCTCCCGCTCTATTCTTCCCTCACTCGTGAACAAGACTCCAAGATATTTGAACTCCTCCACTTGGGGGAGGAGCTCACTCCCAATCCTGAGAGGGCACTCCACCCTTTACCGGCTGAGAACCATGGTCTCGCATTTGGAAGTGCTGATTCCCATCCCAGCTGATTCACACTCGGCTGCGAACGAATCCAGAGAGAGCTGAAGATCACGGCCTGATGAAGCAAACAGGAAAACATCATCTGCAAAAAGCAATAACCCAATCCTGAGCCCACTAAATCGGACCCTCTCAATGCCCTGGCTGCACCTAGAAATTCTGTCCATAAAAGTTATGAACAGAATCGGTGACAAAGGGCAGTCCAACTCTCACCAGAAACGGGTTCGACTTACTGCCGGCAATGTGGACCAAGCTCTGACACTGGATGTACAGGAACCAAACAACCCTTATCAGGGGATCTGGAACCCCATACTCCCAGAGCACCCCCAACAGGATTCCCTGATGGACACAGCCAAATGCCTTTTCCAAGTCCACAAAATACATGTAGTCTGGTTGGGCAAACTCCCATGCACCCTCCAGGACTCTGCCAAGGGTGTAGAGCTGGTCCACTGTTCTGCAACTAGGACGAAAACCACACTGCTCCTCCTGAATCCGAGGTTCGATTGTCTGATGGACCCTCCTCTCCAGGACCCCCGAATAGGTTTTTCCAGCGAGGCTGAGGAGTGTGATCCCTCTGTAGTTGGAACACACCCTCCGGTCCCCCTTCTTAAACAGGGGGACCACCACCCCAGTCTGCTAATCCAGAGGCACTGTCCCCGATGTCCATGCGATGTTGCAGAGGTGTGTCAACCAAGACAGTCCTACAACATCCAGAGCCTTGAGGAACTGCGGGCGTATCTCATCCACCCCTGGGGCCTTGCCACCAAGGAGTATTTTGACCACCTCGGTGACCTCAATGCCAGAGATGGGAGAGCCCACCTCCGAGTCCCCAGGCTCTGCTTCCTCTTTGGAAGACATGTTAGTGGGATTGAGGAGGTCTTTGAAGTACTCCCCCCACTGACCCACAATGTCCAGAGTCGAGGTCAGCAGCGCACCATCTGCACCATATACAGTGTTGACACTGCACTGCTTCCCCCTCCTGAGACGCCGGATGGTGGACCAGAATCTCCTTGAAGCCGTCTGGAAGTCGTTCTTCATGGCCTCCCCAAACTCCTCCCACGCCTGAGTTTTTGTCTCAGCAACCACCGAAGCCGCATTCTGCTTGGCCTGCCAGTAGCTGTTAGTCGCCTCTGGAGTCCCACAGGTCAAAAGGGTCCTGTAGGACTCCTTCCTGAGCTTGACGGCATCCTCACCAACAGGTTCGGGGATTGCCACCACAACAGGCACCGACCACCTTATGGCCTCAGCTCCGGTCAGCCGCCTCAACATTAGAGGCATGGAACATGGCCCATTCAGACTCAATGTCCCACACCTCCCTCGGGACGTGGTCGAAGTTCTGCCGGAGGTGGGAGTTGAAGCTACTTCTGACAGGGGACTCTGCCACATGTTCCCAGCAGACCCTCACAATACGTTTGGGCCTACCAGGCCTGACCGGCATCCTCCCCCACCATCAAAGCCAACTTACCACCAGGTGGTCATCAGTTGACAGCTCCGGCCCTCTCTTCACCTGAGTGTCCAGGACATGTGGCCGCAAGTCCAATGACATGACCACGAAGTCGATCATCGAACTGAGACCTAGAGTGTCCTGGTGCCAGGTGCACATACGGACACCCTTATGCCTGAACATGGTGTTCGTTATGGACAATCCGTGACAAGCACAAAAGTCCAATAACAAAACACCATTCGGGTTCAGATCGGGGGGGGGGGGGGCATTCCTCCCAATCACACCCTTCCAGGTCTCACTGTCATTGCCCGCGTGAGCATTGAAGTCTCCCAGCAAAATGAGGGAGTCCCCAGAAGGTGCGCCCTCTAGCACCCCCTCCAGGGACTCCAAAAAGGGTGGGTACTCCAGACCGCTGTTCGGCGCATACGCGCAAACAACAGTTAGGACCCGTCCCCCCACCCGAAGGCAGAGAGAGGGTACCCTCTCGTCTACCGGGGTGAACCCCAATGAACAGGCTCCAAGTCGGGGGGCAATAAGTATGCCCACACCTGCTCGGCACCTCTCACTGGGGGCAGCTCCAGAGTGGTAGAAAGTCTAGCCCCTCTCAAGGAGACTGGTTCCAGAGTCCATGCTGTGCGTCGAGGTGAGCCCAACTATATCTAGCCGGAACCTCTCAACCTTGCACACTAGCTCAGGCTCCTTCCCCTTGAGAGAGGTGACATTCCACGTCCCAAGAGCCAGCTTCTGTAGTCGAGGATCAGACCACCAAGGTCCCTGCCTTCAGCCACCACCCGACTCACACTGCACCCGACCTCCTTGGCCCCTCCTTCAGGTGGTGAGCCCATGGGAAGGGGGACCCACGTTGCCTCTTCGGGCTGTGCCTGGTTGAGCCCCATGGGTGCAGGCCTGGCCACCAGGCACTCGGCATCGAGCCCGACTTCCAGGCCTGGCTCCAGAGGGGTCCCCAGTGACCTGCATCCGGACGAGGGAAAACGCCATCCAATGTTTGTATGCATCATTGGAGGTTTTCTGAACCGCTCTTTGTCACTTCCCTCACCTAAGACCAGTTTGCCTTGGGTGACCCTACCAGGGACATAAAGCCCCCGACAACAGAGCTCCTAGGATCATTGGAACACGCTAACCCCTCCACCACAATAAGGTGGCAACTCGAGGAGGGGTCCAACCAAGTTAATGTGATTTTTTTTTTGTTTATGGAAGAACCATCAGTTAAGTCAAGAATAGTCAACCACACATTGAAAAGAGTAAAAAAAAAAGCCAAAAGAGGTCCTTTTTCATCTCTTAAGCATATTCTTAAACTTCTCTGTGTACATGTAAAATGAAAACAAAGACAACATTTTTCATTCAGTAAAAGTATTATTCAGTGTTAAATACAGACTATGCCCAAATGTACATCAATTCTAAAATTAAAAGACATATAGTAACACATCTCATTAATGGAATATCTCAGAAATGTTGCTCGTTCACTCATCCATCCTTTTTCTGAGTCTGTTTTGTTCATTACAGGACCACAGAGAGAGCATATTCCAGTATAATAAATTTAAATCATTTGAGGTATCACACAACACATAATCATTTACCCCTATACATTCGTAATGGACCAATAAAGAGTCACCATTTATATTAATATGCACAGTCTACAAGGCGTTCCATCCATCCATCCATCCATCCATCCTCTTCCGCTTATCCAAGGTCGGGTCGCGGGGGCAGCAGCTTGAGCAGAGATACCCAGACTTCCCTCTCCCCGGTCACTTCTTCTAGCTCTTCCGGGAGAATCCCGAGGCGTTCCCAGGCCAGCCAGGAGACATAGTCCCTCCAGCGTGTCCTGGGTCTTCCCCGGGGCCTCCTCCCAGTTGGACGTGCTCGGAACACCTCACCAGGGAGGCGTCCAGGAGGCATCCTGATCAGATGCCCGAGCCACCTCACCTGACTCCTCTCGATGCGGAGGAGCAGCGGCTCTACTCTGAGCCCCTCCCGGATGACTGAGCTTCTCACCCTATCTTTAAGGGAGAGCCCTAACAAGGCGTTCCTAATGTGATAATCTCCAAAATCATAGAAACACAGAATGCCCATGTAAACTATACATTAACAGCATACTGAAGCATACTCAAGCCATTGTAACTTTGGGATAACATCACCAAGCAGCTGCTCCTTTAAGTAGGTATAATTTTATTTGATAAATATATTGATAGTTTGTTATTTTTGCTTGCTTTAAACCTGTATTAATTGAAATTTGTTATTAGATCAAGTGCCAAGGCATTTACAGTATAAATTCTGACCCTTTTTGCCTGTTCCCATTTAATACTGGTTAAGTGAGAGACAGCATTTTACATACAATTACCTATAATAATGCTACCCTTCATATAGTGGCTTTTACTCTGATTGTCATCCCAACAAAATTCTAGACAGAGTTAGAATGTGATAGACAAAGCAGAGGTTCTTGTTATGAGGCTGTAGGGAGGTACAGTGATTTAACAACTAACATTTCATCTTACAATCTTTGTAGTTTAGACTACAATGATGCTATACTCTCATTTGTTAATATCAAATTGGTTGGATTCTTCTTCTGATTTAAAAAAAAGGTGTTACTGACTTTTTATTTTGTAAAACTAGGGGGCTTCGCTCGCCAACCGCCATGTTTGGTTTTCCGAATATACACTTTTATGATTTTTTTTTTCTTTGAATTGTTGCTATTTCATTAGTTTCACTTTTATTTCAGAACTTATGTAAAGACAATATTTGGAATCTTTCGGGTCCCAATATGCTGAATCTTTTAAATGAGGTCAGTGAGACATGTGTTTAATGACTTTGCACCATAATTCAGGATAGGTTTCTCTGTTTGAAATTTCAGCACAGACAAAGCGATCGACATCATCAGCAGTTAATAATTTTTTTTTGCAAAGTAACCAATAAATGCATGTGAGGTAAACCCCGTTTTTGAAATTCTCTGACTTAAACTTCAAAGCCTTACAATATTTACATACTTCCGACATATCACCTGTGTCCATATATTCGATCTCTATTCGCCTTTTTAGTTATTTTTCCAAGTAATAATTTCTCTTTGTTTGCGCTAATGTGATCTTTACTTTCTTTTTTTTGACACTGCCATTTTTTCTGCTTTCATATTCTGTATCTTGCTCTGCATGTGTTTCGCGCCTACATTTTTTTTGAGTCTTTTGAATTCCAGTTTTCATTATCTCTAACCTGCTCTGCATGTGCTTGGCCCCCTTTTTTTAACCTCTTTATGATGTTTTACCTTGTTTTCTACTCTGCCTTTTATGTCTGACCTCGCTTTATCCTGCTTTTTTTTCAATGACACCTGGTCCATGGTGATTATTTTCCCTTTTTCGAGTAATAATTTCCGTTTGTTTGCACTACTGCAATCTTTACTTTCTTTTTTTATACTTTTTTATACTTTCTAATTTTCTTTAACTTTCTCCACATTTGTATCACGCATACGTTTTTTTTTTAGCCTTTTGAATTCCATTGCTTTCATAATCTGCTCTGCATGTGTAAGTTTGTGAACGTGTTTATGAAGTTGCGAAAAGACTTTGTTTTCCACTCTTTGCCTTTTATTTCTGACCTCAATTTGTCCTGCTATTTTTTCAATTACACCTGGTTCTGATGATTAATTACCTTCTGTTTGCGCTAATGCGATCTTTACTATCTTTTTTTTATATTGTAGAGACTGACGTAATAAAGTGTTGCAAAAGTTCTATTTGAACAATCGCCGACTTTGTAACCCCAAACACAACTGTCTAGCACCCTCTCCGACCCCTCCTCCCCCGGGTCTGCCCCCCCCCCCCCCCTTACAGCATCAATCAATACCCCGCTATCAGTCTTCCGTGTTGTACTCCGCCCTCCCTCAATCGGACCTAACAGTCACTTAAAACAAAAAATACTTCAACTTGGATATTTGCATTATATAGAATATTTGCACTATATATAAATAAAACTAAAACACTTCTATGAAAGTACTTTTTATTCTTGACATTGTAGAAACAGTCTTTTAAAGCAAAAGTAACAATTAATTTTATGACTTCCTGAAATTAAAACAATTCAAAGACATCATGTTGAGAGCTGTCCCTCTGCAGAGATGTCTAAAAGCCAATTGTGTCACACAATCACTTATAAAGGTTTTTAATATCATGAGACATGAAACTGTTGTAAAGCTGTAGCTGATCATGATCTTATTAAACTACTATCTGCGTGAAAGTGTGTTTTCTCTGCAGCTGAATTGGCTTTAGAAAATGCAAAAGCAGCTCAAGGACTGGAATCCCATCTGGGATTGAGGATGGATCCTTATCCAGCTGGGAGACTGGTACAGAAGAACAGTTTAGTTGGATGCACATCCCAGATGGTTCCTGTTCCCATTCCCAGTCAGGGTGAAAAAATAATGAATGGACTGGGGAACTCGGGACGTGTAGTTCAGGAATACAGCCCTGTTGGGTTTCTTGGAGGCCGCCAGGGGGAACTGCCAGAAAAAGACTTCATTATTCTATTGAATGTAACCTGGCCTGAAAGTGCTTCCCAGTTGTAATTCTATGGTTCCAGACGTCCCCCCAGGTCAGGTATAAAAGAGGCCATCTTATGTCAATCGAGAGATTGAAGTCGAGTCAAGGAGGGCATGAAGAGAGAAGGATGAACGAACAGACAGTATTGTGGCAGTTTGCCTATAACAGCCTACAAAAGGAACTATAACTATAAGCACTCTTAACTTAAACACAGGACTGAGTTGGTGCAGTTGGGACTGAGGTTCAGTGCCCTATATAATGTTTGGGACAAAGACACATTTTGCCTTGATTTACCCCTCTACAGTAAGCCTTCTAACCTAACCTAACATTGCTATGACACAAACATCATGGTGCCCTGAAATGGTTGGACCATGTAAAAAACATGTCATTTCTATGTGCTCTGAATGAAATGTTCGCAAAAACCCTTAAATTAATAAATTAATGTCTGCAATGTGTACATTAATCATGTTTGAATTGTTAGATTTGTAATTTTAAACTGTGGAGCAAAGAGGTAAATCAAGGAAGAATGTGTATTTGTTCCAATAGAATGTTAGGGCAAAACACGTGTCGCGTACTCTTTGCATTATTTGACAGTAAACTATGTAACATTCTATGATCTGCTTCTCACAACTGTGAGGGCATGGCGGATGTTTGTCGAATTGCAGACCAACCACATGCGTTACCTGGTAGGTAACCACCCATACAATCAGATTGTGTTTCAGACTATGAATGCTATGAATATATATATATAAAAGTTTATTAAGTATAAAATGATTCACCTCCTTGGTCGTTTTCACAAATTTAATTTTTATGTAGCATTGCATCTCAGTGAATTTAATTTGGTTTTTTTGACACTAAACTAAAAAACTAAAGTCAAAATGAAAACAGATTTCCACAAAATTGTCTAAATTAATTACAAATTTTAAACATAAATCAACTTCTCACATAAGCATTGTACAAGAAGAAAACTGTTGAGGGAAATCACCAAAAGACTTGTGATAACTCTAAAAGAGTTACAAGCTACAGAGCCCCAAATGAGACAGATTGTGCATATGACAAATGTTGCCTGGGTACTTCACCAGTCACAGCTTTATGGGAGAGGGTCAAAGAGAAAGCCACTGTTAAAAAAGTGCAAATTATGTCTCAGCTAGAGTTTGCCAGAAGGTACATGGAAGACTCTGAAGTCAGCTGCAAGAAGGTTCTACAGACCGATGAGCCTAAAATTTAAGTTTTAAGCCATCAGCCTAATTTCCATGCTGGAAACACACAACACATTGTTGAAAATACATCATCTTCAATAAGAAATATGGCTGTATCAGCATCATGGCATGGCAATGCCACAGTTCCCAGGATTAACAAACTTGCAGCGTTTGATCTGTTACATTGAGAAAATAATTTAATTGCTAAGGAAATTATTGTTATTTATGTTTTATATTCCACATATGCAACATTACTTTCTCTTTTGCTGTATATAAAGAATTGTAAAATGCTGTAAATCTTTATTAGGTGAGAACATATAATATAAATTAATACAATTGCGTACTATTACGTAATTGTAACTTCTTCTCTAAGTTCTCACCAGTCACATCTGCGTTTGTTAATAACCTGCTTTTTAAAATGAGGCCGACTACTTGTGTACTGGACCCCATCCCCAGCACACTACTTAAATCCTGCTTTCATGCCATAATCCCGACTGTTACAGCAATAATAAACTCATCCCTTGACACTGGCTCTGTGCCGCTCACTTTTAAAATTACTTCTGTAACCCAAGTGTTAAAAAAGTCTGGTCTTGATGCTGACAATCTTATTAATCTCCCATTTACCTTTTCTGTCAAAAGTTCTTGAGCGTGTTGTAGCCTCCCAACTCACCAATTACTTAACCTCTAATAATTTGATGGAACCCTTTCAGTCTGGCTTCAGGGCTCAGCACAGCTGTGAAACTGCTCTGCTACGAGTAACCAATGATTTGCTTATGGCAGCAGACTCTGGACAAACCAGCATATTAACTCTATTAGACCTCAGTGCAGCATTTGACACTGTCAGGCATGACATTCTACTGTCCAGAATGGAGAACATGCTGGGTATCTCTGGCATTGCCCTCCATTGGTTCAAGTCATATGTGACAAATAGGCAAGAGTTTGTTAGTCATGGAAACAGCAGATCTAGCTCAGCACCAGTCACACAAGGAGTTCCTCAGGGCTCTGTTCTCGGCCCTCTTCTCTTCTGTAATTATATGCTTCCCTTTCACCATATTATTCGTAGCTTTGGACTGGGTTATCATTTTTATGCAGACGATACTCAACTCTATTTCAATGTTAAAAGTGAAACTTCATCAGAGCTTTCTCAGCTCACAACCTGTCACAGTGAAATTAATACCTGGATGGAACAGAACTCTTTAAAATTAAATTGCAACAAATATAACTCCTGCAAATTGGGACTAAAGTTCAACTTAATAAAATGAGTTCTTTCCCAGTCCATCTTGGCGGTGATCTCATCAGACCTGCCTCTACTGCAAAGAATCTTGGTGTCATTTTTGATTCCTCCCTTTCTTATTCCGCCCACATAAATCATATTAAGAAACTTTCTTACTTTCACCTCCGTAACATATCCCATGTTTGCTCCTTCCTCTTCTTTTCTAATGCTGAGAAACTCGTCCATGCTTTTATCACATCCCGCATCAATTATTGTAATTCCCTACTGGCAGGTGCCCCTTCTAATCTTATATCACACCTCCAACTTATTCAAAATTCGGCTGCAAGAGTCCTTACACAGACCAGCAGCAGCAAGCACATAACACCCATCCTGCTCCGCCTTCACTGGCTCTGTGTGTCTTATAGAATCCAATATAAAATCCTACTAATAACCTACAAAGCCTTAAATGACCTTGCGCCAAACTACATCAGTGACATTCTCCATCACTATGTGCCTGTCCGCCCACTAAGGTCCTCTGATTCTGGAAATCTTATTGTGCCCCACACTAAACTACACTGAATGGGTGACAGGGCCTTCAGCTGTATAGCGCCCAGACTCTGGAATGACCTACCAAAATTAATTATGTCAGCTGACTCCATGAATTCTTTTAAAAAGCAACTCAAAACTCATCTGTTCAGGAAGGCTTTTAGCTCTACTTGACTTTATTACCCTTCTTTCAGTTTACCTCTATGTCAAGATGCTCATGTAACCTGTATGTGTGTGTGCTATGCCATCAATTATGTTGTCTGTTAGGTTTTTTCTCTGAATTTACTGTCTTAATCTTCTTTATTTATTTATCTGGTTTAGTACAATGCTATATACTGTATACCCTGCCATTCTATCTTAAACTCTGTGAAGTGCCTTGAGCATGGGAAAGGCGCTATATAAATAAAATGTATTATTATTGTTATTATTACAGGGACAGAGAGAATGGATATGTTAAGCAGCATCTGCAAAAGGAAAAATGAAAAATATATGACAATCCATTTGTTTTTTGATATATCATTATGACATTATAACATTATGGCCAGATTGCTACGAAAACAGACACTTTGGCAGTACAGTATTTCTGTCCCTGTGTTAGCATTGCCAATCCTCTTTTCCTTGCTAGCAATGTGAGTATTCTTAAGTAAAGAGCTGAGTCTCTTAGAAATTATATACTGCCTCAAGCAGTCTTTCATACAGAATTCTGATTTTGTCAGTGAACTGTTATTCTTATTCTTCTCTTTCGCCCCTTTACATACTGTATCTACTAGGTCCACATGATCCAAAAGATGCAGTTCCCAATCCTTTTCTCCAGCCTTCTTGAGTCGAGCAATCTCTAGGTACACTCAGTTATCCCTCCGGGATCTTACCTTTCTGACGCTCTTCCGGCATTTCACTGCCTAAAGAACAGGCTATGAATCATCATAACTTCACAGTTCCCTTTTGTAGTGGTTTCTGGCTGCCCTCCCAGCTCCCAGAGCAAAATTTGACAATATAATAGATGCACAAGTGCATACCTTCAAAATTATAATGTGCTTGTTTCATATATTACATAATGTAATCTAACCTTCTAAAGCCTGCTAAATCCAATTAACAGTCGAGAGGACCTGGAGCCTATCTTGGCAACACTAAGAGCTAGGCAGAAAATAGCTCAGGACAGGGCACAAGACTATTTCAGGGTCCACTCATATCCACACAGGGCTAGTGTAGAGTAACCAGTTAACTTAATCTATAAATCTTTAATCAATTAAAATATGTATTTGGGTATGTGGAAGGGAAATCCATGCAGACAATGGGAGAACCTGCAAATTCCACATGCTGTAGACAAAATTCAAGCACTTGATTTGAACTGAGGAGATTGGATTTGTGATATTACTACCAAACAAACAGACGTCATATTCTTCATATTGACCAATATTAGTAAATGAGAATGGTTATTTACTTATGTTCCTAGAACATTGTCTTCAGAGGTGAAAATGGACAGATAAACATCACAGAAGTGATAACATAATCTATTTTATATAGCTTAGAGCACAGCACTGACAATCAAAACACTAAATATGATAGAGAAAAAAAAAGCATTTAGTTAAAAAGACAATTTAGATAGATAGATAGATAGATAGATAGATAGATAGATAGATAGATAGATAGATAGATAGATAGATAGATAGATAGATAGATAGATAGATAGATAGATAGATAGATAGATAGATAGATAGATAGTGTCGTACATGGCTGGGGGTCAGACCCGGCCAGGACGCCTGGAAGGATGGAGTTGTGGCATATTTGTCCTCCGGGCCACGAGGGGGCAACTGCCTTGGAGTAAAAGAGGCCCACGGAAGGAGAGCAGGGAGGCTCAAGACCGTTGGGGCCGCTGGTCACCGCCAGGGGGCGCCCCGAGCCTCATGGAGCCCGGGACTTATTTACTTCTGCCACACATATGGAGGACGATCCTCCTGATGTTTCCGCCACACCAGGACGTGACGTCAGGTAGAGCAGCTGGAGCTCATCCGGGTGAGGATAAGAGGGGCCGCCTCCCTCCAATCAATGAGCTGGAGTCGGAAGTATGAGCAGGACGAAGCTCCTGGAGAGAGAGAGAGTACAGGTGGCCCAGGGACAAGGAAAGAGAAGGCCCAAGAGAAGGGAGACTGGGGCTAGAGGCACTGTGTTGTTGTGCAGGACTGTGTGTTGTGTTAACTGGAAGAAAATAAAGAAGCAGTTTGATAAAGATGTGGTCTCCGACTGGTGGTGTCCAGGCAAACTTCACAATGGCGCCCAACGTGGGGCTGCCTGCCTGTTCCAAGACAGGGAACTCCTATTACAAATATTTTGTGAGCTGCCTGGCACCTCAGTCCACCACACATCACCCAGGGGCCGCAAGAGATTCGCCACCGCATTGTCTCCCACCCAAGGGGGATTACAACTGACAGAAGAAACCCGAGCGCTGTGGACTTACCAGTGGTCACTGTTCCCGTGAGAATCGGGGTCGGCACAGCCACGGATACGGCCGGCAAGCTCTGTAGTATACCGAAAGACGGGATCCAGGAGGTAAGTCCCAGGCCTGGCGACAGTCGACTCGCAAGGGTCGGCTGTGCCGAGGCCGGTGTTTGTATTACAGCGGGAGGCTGCCTGGGTTCGCATCGCCGGCCAGGCTGTGTCGATCTGCACAGTGAGGCCGGAACAGCGACGCTGGAGGGAAAGGAGGATCCGCAGCGTATTGAGAGGCTGCGACAGAGGAGCGGTAGCGGGTCTTGTCAACCCCTCGGGAGGAAAGAGGAGATGGCGGCTGACCGGATATCCATCCCCGTGACAGGCAAGGGATTGGACGGCGTGTCTTATGTACCCGCCGATGATTGGATGGAGGCGGGACGAAGGAACGTCCATCTCGAGCAAGGGGAGGTCCGGAGAGAACCCGGAAGAGAGCTCCAGGGAGCGCAGCCGGCGATCAGGACTGATGAACCGGTAAGTCCTTCGCTGGCTAACGTTCCCTTTGTGTCTATGACTCGGCGTGAGCTGGAGGATTTTCTTTGGTCCATCGAGTCTCTGTTACAGGTGATGCACGGCCTTCGTGACTATTATGTCGAGCTGAAGAGGACGGTGATCGCGTCACGTCAGGGGGCGGAAGAACGCGGCGCCGGATTCTCTGGCCGGAGGTTCGTGGCGATGCAGGTGAGTAGGACTTGCGTTGTAAATGTAAAAGGAAAAGTGGGCAAATGTTTCCCGGTATCGTGCAGTTCCGGTGAACAAGTAGCCACGGTTCCGACAGTCGAGGCAACGAGAAGGGCTGATCGCCTGGGAGGGGTGGTGCCTAGACGCCGGCTGATGAGTGCCGTGGGTCCTAGTGCACCACCGCCGGCGCCAGCATCAGCTACGTGTCGGTCCACACTGGTGCAGACGGTGAGGGGTCTCTTCCTTTCCCATACGGATACTCAAGCCGTCAGGGCACCCCAGAAGAAAGGGGAGGGCCCGAGGAATAAAGCCGGGTCGTCCCACAGAGTGAGACGTGAGCCCGTGAACTCACGTACAGAGATGGGCAGGCCTCTGCGCGTGCAGAGGGAAGTCACAAAGCCGGCGGGGACATCTGATGTGCGAGTGGTCCCAACCAAAGGAGCATGGAACCCGTGGAGGGGGTGCAAAAAAGGAGAGTCACAGGGTGCCGGTCGACGGGGGAGCGCTGCCAGTGGGCAGTGGGAAGGGTGTCCAGGCAGCGGCTCTGCCCCCTTTTCTTTCTGTGTTGCAGGACCAGGCCCTGGACGAGCCGCAAGACCATCTTCGTTGGGAATCCGCCCTAACGGGGTTGGCTGCTCCGCCCGACAAGTCTTCGCTGGCGATGGGGCAGTGTCGTACATGGCTGGGGGTCAGACATGGCCGGGACGCCTGGAAGGACGAAGTTGTGGCATATTTGTCCTCTGGGCCACGAAGGAGGCTCAAGACTGTTGGGGCCTCTGGTCACTGCCAGGGGGCGCCCCAAGCCTCATGGAGCCCGGGACTTATTTACTTCCACCACACATATGGAGGACGATCCTCCTGATGTTTCCGCCACACCAGGACGTGACGTCAGGTAGAGCAGCTGGAGCTCATCCGGGTGAGGATAAGAGGGGCCGCCTCCCTCCAATCAATGAGATGGAGTCGGGAGCAGGAGCAGGATGAAGCTCCTGGAGAGAGAGAGTACAGGTGGCCCAGGGACAAGGAAAGAGAAGGCCAGGAGAAGGGAGACTGGGGCTAGAGGCACTGCGTTGTTGTGCGGGACTGTGTGTTGTTTAAACTGGAAGAAAATAAAGAAGCAGTTTGATAAAGATGTGGTCTCCAACTGGTGGTGTCCGGGCAAACTTCACAATAGATAGATCGATAGATACTTTATACTGTATGTTTTCGGTTAAACACTATAGTACAATGAAAGAGGTGTGAGGAAAACTTATGAATGTCATGAATGAAAAGAAAATAAGCCATCTGTAAGCGCAAGGCCAGTAACCATCCAATTTCTAACAAACCTGGTTTCTATTACTATATTTTACAGTAGAAGAATATAACTATTCTCTAACCTGTTTTATCTTGTTAAGGTTATAGGGTTGAGAATGTCAGCAGGATCAGGCACAATGTAGGAAACCACCCAGAGCAGAACACCAGTCTGGACACACTCACACACAGATCTACATTCATATAGGTTCCGTTTAGAATTGCCAATTAACCTAATAGACACAAGTTTGGTTTAAAAGGAATATCACATCTATGTAGACTTGTGGAGAACATGGCGACACCATGACCAGCTGCAGGGTTTCATTATAGGACACTAGATCCATGAAGCAGCAATGCCAACTACTTTGACTGTCCAACATAATTAGGGGACAATGTCCTGAGATATCCATGACTGAGGCAGTGATATATTAAATAAATTAAACAGTGTAATACATGTTGTGACAGTTTAAGGTCTCCGTGACCCCTTGAACCCTCAGACTAAACGTCAGACACCAGGTAAAAATCCAAATATGAATATTTATTATAATAATAAAGTGCACAAAGCACCCTCCTCTCCACAATACTCAATAATAAATCAATAACAATACAATAATCCTCCACACTCCCAGACACGTTGCCACCCTTCCACCCAGCTCAGCTCAACGTCTGGGATTTCCCATCGTCCTTTTATATCCCCTGACCCGGAAGTGTTTCTGTCCAATCAGTCCACAGTTCCTTTTCCCTTCCGGGTCAGGGCAAACAGTCCTTTTCTTCACCCCGGGAGCACGTCGTTCCTTCCTGTCACGTGACCGTGACGTACTCCCGGGTTATAGGGCACATAAGAGTCCACGAGCCCCCTTACAGCGACTCCCGGTGGCCCCCAAGGTATCCAGCAGGGCTGTGTATAAAAACTACATAGTCCATGAGGCCCTGCTGGAACTCGGGGCATGTCCACGCTTCTGGGAGAGCTCCTCCTGGTGGCCTGGGGGTGAGGGCCAGAGTAAAAAGCCGACAATCCTTCACAATGTATTCATATTTTTGGTGTCTCAGTCATTCAACCTAGTGGCTCCTGCATTTGACTTAATGCTTATGATTTGAGTTCAGCCTCTTTGTGAGACATCTCATGTGTCCAGCACATGCCTTTCTCCATGTTTTTAATATAAGTACAGTATATGTTGTAAATTTAATTAAATTTAAGTATATCTAAGAGGAAAAAACATTGTGGCATTTACAAATTTTGAACATTAACATCTCACAACTCAAACTGTTGATTGAACTTATAATTCACAAAAGACTTTCTTTAAAAATCCTAAATGTGTTTATACCAAATTTTGTAAATTTCTGAGCAAGGCTTGGATCCGGTTGGTATTGGCTTTAATTTTTTAAGGTTTAAAAGCTCAAGGCTGAATTGTTAGACTGTTCCCTAAACCTAATCAGCACTTAAGACTGAGCTGATTACTGTATATTGCCAGCAGCCCACAAATTTCCATAAGAATAATTTAAATGTTCTCAAATGACAGTGTCCCAAAAACTTTTACAACAGCGACACAAACACACAGACACAATGACATCCAGACACACTTCTTCCTAAATATGCTCAAAACATCTTCTAGATACAGTATTTCCTCCATATGTGAAATACATATAAACCAGTAGAAAATGAACAAATTCTCCGTCACATATGAGGATGTGAATAACTTCCCAGCAGTAACAGAAGTATTAAGATGGTGCTGAGTGATTGTAGAGGGAAAAGGACTGCTTAGATTAAATACATAGAATGAAATCAAGCAAATCACAAGGACCAGATATTTTTTACCCTCAAGTTCTTAAGGAGGTTAGCATATATAAGCCGTTGATGCATATTTCAGGAAGTCTCTGCACCCAGGGGATTGAAAAATAACAACTATTATCCTATTACTGTACATAAAAATGGTGATTGGGCAGATTCGAGCAATTATAGGCCACTAAACTTAATGTGCATCACGGGTAAATTAATAGTAAATCAATAGAAAAAATTATTAAGGAAAAGATTGAGGAATTCATGGCAAGATCATTTTACTGTTTTACTGCAAAGCAAGAACATTTTACTGTTTTACTGAACAGTCAGCATTGGTTCAGACAAGGAGGTCGTGTTTTACTAACACACTAGAATTTTGTGAGGAAGCTACAAAAGGATACAATCAGGGTAGTGTATATATTATTTACCCTGACTTTCAGAAAGCATTTGATAAGGTGCCACATGAGAGGTTGGGCATCAAACCTAAAGAACTGAAGGTTCAGGGTGTAGTCCAGGGGTGTCGAAATCTGGTCCTGAAGGGCCACATTGGCTGCAGGTTTTCATTCTAACCATCTTTTTAATTAGTGACCAGTGTTTACTGCTAATTAACTTCTTTTGCCTTAGTTTTTATTAATGTGACTCAGACCCCTTAGTTATTTCTTTTTCCTTAATTAGCAGCCTAACAATAATGAGACACATTTAACAAGCCACCACATGACCAGCTAAACTGCACTCATCAGGCAATAGCTGAAAATAAAGAAAGGTGAAGGTCTCAGTAAGGATGATCTCCCAGGTCACCAAAACATTTTGTCAGTGTTGTTAGAAAAAACAGAAAATCAACAGTTTTGGAAATGCCTGCCGTGGCAGAATGAGAGCCGCAACAAGCCATGAAATTAAATAGCTCAAAGTTCAAAGTCAAAGCGAACTTTATTGTCATCTCAACCATATACAGGTATACAGATAGACGAAATTGCAAAGCTCAGGGTCGACAGTGTAACAACATGAAGTGCAAATAAAAAATTAAAATTAAATTAAAAAATAGAATTAAAATTAAAATTTAAAATTTAAATTTAAAACTAAAATTAAAATTAAAACACAAACAAGACAAGACATTGTGCAAAGACAAGACAAAGAAGTAGCAGCAATATTGACGTGTAGTAAGCAATATGAACATTGATGCAGTGTATGGTATTATGCAATCTAGATACATAAATATAGTCAATAAATATGTAATATAATAAATAAATAATAGATATAGATAATACATAGATTTATCAGTGTATGATAATAGTTGTTTAAAATATGTGTAAACAATGACAGGTCAGAATGTTTCACAGCGGAAGAATATCAAAGAATGTCAAAGTGCAGTGTGCAAAATACTTAAAGGTCAGTATGAGATTTTCAGTTCTTTTCTACATGCACACTAATCTTTGCAGGAAAGTGGCTTACATGTATAAAAGTTCTGTTTTTAGAGGTGGTTGAGGCAGTGTGGAAGATCCCAGGGGGCAGCATGGTGTTAAGGAGTCTGACAGCTTGGGGTTTAATTAACAGGAATAATCCACTTCTAATGACGAAACAGGTTGGAATGAAATTGGTTGGAGTTTGAAGCCCCAATTTAGCTGGTCATCTTTTGTCACCTTTCATGTCTCATTTAATGAATTAAAGAATCAATTCAGGGACTAAATCCCTAAAAACATCCATCCATCCATCCATTTTCCAACCCGCTGAATCCGAACACAGGGTCACGGGGGTCTGCTGGAGCCAATCCCAGCCAACACAGGGCACAAGGCAGGAAACAATCCTGGGCAGGGTGCCAACCCACCGCAGGACACACACAAACACACCAAGCACACACTAGGGCCAATTTAGAATCGCCAATCCACCTAACCAGCATGTCTTTGGACTGTGGGAGGAAACCCACACAGACACGGGGAGAACATGCAAACTCCATGCAGGGAGGACCTGGGAAGCGAACCCAGGTTCCCAGGTCTCCCAACTGCGAGGCAGCAGCGCTACCCACTGCGCCATCGTGCCGCCCTCCCTAAAAACAGGGCCATTAAAATGAAAGGAAAAGAGGCTAATTAGCAGTGAAAACTGGTCACTGATTAGGAAAAGGGTAAGAATGAAAACCTGCAGCCACTGCGGCGCTCCAGGCCCGGAGTTCAACACCTCCCTGGTGTAGTGTGTAGACTGGCTCAGACACAGGAAGCAGAGGGTTATTATGTGAGGAACCCTATCAGAATTTGCAGACATTAAGAGTGGTGCTCTACAGAGGTCACTGCTAGTGCCGCTGCTATTTTTAATACATATAAATGATTTGGATAGAAATATAAATAACACACTGGTTAGGTTTGCAGATGATATCAAGCTAGTTGGATTGGCAGATCATCTAGAATCCAATGAATCATTACAGAGAGACTTGGACAGCATACAGACTTAGGCAGATTTGTGGTAGATGAAATTTAATGTAAATGTAAAGTATTTCATGTAGAACATAAACATGCTAGGTTTGAATACACAATGTGAGGTCTGAAATTGAAAGTACACCTTACGAGAAAGATTTAGAAGTCAAAATGAACTCTTCATTATCAACTTCCAAACCGTGTTCTGAAGTCATCAAGAAGGCTAACAGAATGATGGGCTTTATAGTATGGTGTGTGGAGTATAAGTCCAAGGAGGTTATGCTGAAGCTTTATAACACACTGGCTAGACCTCGCCTGGAGTACTGTGTACAGTTTTAATCTCCAGGCTACAAAAAAGACAGAACAGCACTAGGCAAAGCCCAGAGAAGAGTGACTAGGCTGATTCCAGGATTAAAGGGGATGAGGTATGAGGAAAGATTAAAATAACGGAGTCTTTTCAGTTCAAGCAAAAAGAGGTTAAGAGGTGACATGATTGAAGTGTTCAAAATTATTAAGGTTTTAGTATAGTGGATCAAGATTGTTACTTTAAAATTAGTTAATCAATCAGAAACTTGTTAAGGGTAAATTTCACACAAACATTAGGAAGTTTTTCTTCATACAGAGAACCACAGACACTTGGAATAATTTACCAAGAGGTTTGGTAAACAGTAGGACTTCAGGCACTTTCAAAACTAGACTTGATGTTATTGTGGAATAATTAACTGGAGAGGATTCAGCGGGTTGGAAAATGGATGGATGGACTGGGGAGCTTTCTTGGGCTGAATGGCCTGTTCTTATCTAGGTTGTTCTAATGAATTATTGAAAGAATTAATTGGAAGATAATTTTATAATTGGGCACCATGTAATGCAGAAATACAGTTAATGCTATTGTGATGTGAAAACCGCGGAATGTTATTTTCTTGAACCCTCTACAGGTGATATGAAATTAAGATATCTGAATTGTTCCAATAACTTGTGCAAAAAAAACTAAAGAAAATAAGGAGTTAGAAGACATTCTGTTCACTACCTACTCCCTTCTACAGCACTCATTGCTAGTAGCAAAATCTGTTGTCTGATCTGCCTTTCCATAACTAGCCAGGGTTATACCGTTTATTCACCAGGTACAACTTTCTTCCAGGCATCAAACAACTGAGGCAAATTTCAGTGCCCACCCTGAAGGTAAGGATCTATCTAGATGCTTGATATAGCAAAGTGGTTTATTGGATCCCTCAGTTTCCTCAACTGGATCCAACCAACTGGTGCAGAGCCTAATTTGAAAGCTATCTGTTTGGCCTTGGGTACAGAATCAACATGTCTTGAGGAAGCATCACTCAGCCATGGGTGCACTAATCCAGAACTAGGAGCAGGGTTAAATCTCACTCTCTCAGATGCTATTGATCATTTGAGCAACAGCAATTACAACATGATTAAATTTGAAAACTTCTTTGAAAATACATAAATGTATGTTAAAACAAAGACAGTTTGCAAAAAAGCTTTTTTTTGTGGATGGGAAGACGTCTAGAAAACAGAAAGTTGACCCAGAGCACAACCTGGCAGCACCCACAGAACCCAACAGGGCTGAGTCAAAAAACTCCAACTGCCATGCTGCCCTGTGGGAGTCCATGGTGCCCCCACAACCCAGGGGGGCTGGCATGTGGCGGACCAGGGGAGAGTCTGTCCTATGTATGCCATCTGCCCCGGTTCTTCCCTGGTGAGGGCATCTTGGCCTGGTGAAAATGCTGGCCATCCATCACATTTTATATACTATATATATATATATATATATATATATATATATATATATATATATATATATATATATATATATATATATATATATTGTGGCGGCCGGCCGGGACCCCTTCAACACTGGATCCAGGGGAGCAGCCATGGGATGCACGCTACGTCCCCCGAAACACTGGGTTGCATTGGGGCCTGTTTTATGGAACACTGGAGCTCATCCTCGTTGGGCTCCGTGGCCAGTGCCAGGGGGAGCTGCAAGGCTTCCTGAGCCAGTGTGAGCAGCAACACAGCCACACCCGGAAGTGCAGAATAATTTAGGTTAATTACCACCTGAAGCACGTCCGGGTGGGCTATAAAGGGAGCCTGCGGCCATTACTCAAGGTACCAGAGTCGAGAGGAGGAGGACGAAGCTGCCCTGGGAGGAGTGAAAGAAGAGAAGAGTGTGATTTGGGGTGTGATTTACTTTTGATTATTATGGGACTGTGTTAGGGCCGCTGGGACACGAGGAAGACGTGTCCCATGGCTGAAGAACAAAATAAAGACTTTTTGTTTGTTTTACCGGTGCCTCTGGTGTCAGTCTGTGTTGGCTTGCTTCGCTCGCCAACCCCCATGCATTCGTTTTTGCGCTAGCCCTTTTGCGGTTCTGTCGCTTGCGTATGGGGCTGCGGTTGTACAATTTAAACAGATTTTTATTTTCCTGGGAATTGTTAATATGCATAAAAGAATTATTTTACATTACAGCGAGTAATTAACCATATTAAAAAAGAGTAGAACGTTACAATTTGAAAGTAAATTATGTTTCATGTTGCGTTAGAGTTATTCGTTGCATAATATGATTTCATTCTCTTTGGCTTTGAAAGTAAAACGCAAATACTTTTTAAACTTACACTTTTACTGTAAAACTTCAGTAAAAAGAATTTTTTTAGCTAAATTTTGTCAATATCACATTGACTTTTGATTCTGTTTTTGGACGTTCATTGTGACAACACAACATATAACTGCACGTGATTGAATTTCATTTCTGTCTCTCTATTAAATAAAAACACTTTTTCAAATGTTTGGCTCGATATTTGTTCATTGTCTTTGCAAAAGCTATTCTAATGGGAAACGGTTAACGTTTTAATATCAAGATCTCCTTTCTTGTGTAATGTTATTGGGGGAAAATGTACTGCATTACCTTTCTTGGATGCATCCTTCTTTCTACAGTAATTCATGCAGTGGAAGACCGGACGATTGTAGTTATTCTTCAATATATTGTAAGTTGATGTTTTCATCTTCCACACGATCACCACTCACTGTTTCAACATAGTCTATGGATACGCATTTAACCAATTTGCTGTGTAACCAATCGTCATTTCTGGTGTTAATTCGTTTGACTTCATTGTTTCTCGGTGCTAGGATTGCCTGTGTACTCATTTTTTACTGTTGATAACCCTTTGTGATGAAATTCTTCTTTAATTGGGGGCTTAAAGTGAGGAAAACGTTAAAATTTATAAGAGTATAGATATATATAATATCTCGCAGGATTTTTTATTATCTATAATAATAAAAGGCAAAGCCCTCACTGACTGACTCACTCACTCACTGACTGACTCACTCATCACTAATTCTCCAACTTCCCGTGTAGGTGGAAGGCTGAAATTTGGCAGGCTCATTCCTTACAGCTTACTTACAAAAGTTAGGCAGGTTTCATTTCGAAATTCAAAGCGTAATGGTCATAACTGGAACATATTTTTTGTCCATACACTGTAATGGAGGAGGCGGAGTCACGTATCGCGTCATCACGCCTCCTACGTAATCACGTGAACTAAAAACAAGGAAGACATTTACAGCACGAGTCACACGCGGGAACGAAGGTAAATGACGTTAATTTTTGACTGTCTTTTAATACTGTGTAAGCATACATATTAACACATGTGCAATTAAACGTGTGCATTTACGGGGTGATTTCTCAGGCTTAAAAGCTCACCTTTTATCAAACGCGGGAAGAAAGGTAACTGACGTTGTTCACTGTCTTTTAATACTGTGTAACCATACATATTAACACATGTCCAATTAAACGTGTGCATTTACGGGGTGATTTCTCAGGCTTAAAAGCTCGCCTTTTACTAAAAAAGTAAATGCAAAACTATTTTCAATCAGTTTATTGAAACGCTCCCGTTAAGGATTACAATAACATATTCGCGAGATAAAAGAACGAAGTAGGGGGAAATGGAGGAACAGCCGCAAACAGCGAAGAGCAAAAAATTAATTAAACAATTGAGAACGGAGCGAGTTAAGCATACAAGCATGTTCATAAGGGAAACAAAGCACGGTGTAAAACGTAACTTTCAATTAAGTTTATAGAAACGCTCCCGCTGCGGATTGCAATAACATATTCGCGAGATAAAAGTTTAATGACAAGACACGAGGTATAAACGAACCACACGTCGTGGCGCAACGTTAGGGGCAACAGTTTCAACCATTCTATGATCTGCTTCTCGCAACTGAAAGACGGCACATGGCGGATGTTAGCCGACTTGCTGACCGCAACGTTAGGGGCTTCAACTATGGCGCTGACACAACATCTCAGTGCCAACACTTTGCAGACTGTACTTAAAAGACACGCCCTCCTCACTGGACAGTTGAAAACACCAATCAAACTAACGATGACATCAAGTATTACCCAATCCAAAGTAGGAAAGGAGGCATCTTCATAAAATGCGTGTGGGATAATTTGCATGAGACGCTGCTTTAAAAAAAAAATGATACAAAACATACGGGATAAATCCCGTCCAGTATTGATTCAAAACGGGACGCGCAATTTCATTCTCAAACCCGGCACGATTCCGTATTTTAAAGGACGGCTGGCAACCCTACAGTGCCAGGTAACCACCCATACAATCACATTGTGATTCAGACTAGGAATGCAATGAATGTAATTACCCCGATCTACATACAAGGCGAAAGTCTTGCAACATTCAAAGATGATGGTTTGGGATAAATACACCATACAACATAAAAGAGCTTATGAAGCCTTGAACCGAAAAAAGCAAGATCTCAGAGATCGTAAAAAAAAAAATAGGAGGTAATGTCGTTTTACTCGCTGTAGATTTTAGTCAAACATTACCAGTTATTCCACGAGGGAGACCAGCAGATGAACTCAACGCGTGTTTAAAATCCATGCTTCTCCCACGCTCGGTTATATGTCACGTGTTCTCGGGTAGGTGCACCAAAACATTTATACATTTAAGCATGTAATGGGCAAACAAAAAATGAGGTATACCCGATGGCACTGCAGTAGTACTTCATGTAACTTTACTTCTTAAATGTTAATGTTTTACTGTTTAATGATTTATACGCTTCTTATATATTGTTCAAATTCTTTTATCAAAATAACACTGACAGCGCAATGCACGATAACATGGAGTGAATACACCATACGCATCCGCCCACAGCCGCCCTGGTGTGCGCAGATAGGAGTTCATTCTAAAATAAAATAAACATAAAAACAGTAATACAATCATCACCCATAAAGCGGATAGCAGACGTGACGTATTATATGTGTACCAGATTTCAAGTCAATAGGTGAAACGGTTTGCAAGCTACAGGTGATTTAAAATCCTGGACAGACCAACGAAAAGCCACGGTAGCAAATTATAGAAGAAGATTTTACTGTTTAATAATTTATATTTATATGAAATGTGCTTCTTATATATTACTTCATATTCTCATATGATAATGATGTTCATGTTGTTTATATTGATTTCTATGTTATTGTAAGTGCATCTATGTGTGTATATGTATGTATGTATGTATGTATGTATGTATGTATGTATGTGTATATATATATATATATATATATATATATATATATATATATATATATATATATATATATATATATATATATATATATATAAAAAATATATGTGTATATGTATATATAATATATCTGTATATGTGTGTATATGTGTGTGTATATGTGTATATGTATATATATATGCCAGCAACACTCATAACAATGACAACACAATTACATTGACAATCATGTTACGTTATTTTTAAAATGTTTCCTTTACTTTTTCATAACCTCTTTAGCACACTACTTCTCCGCTGCGAAGCGCGGGTATTTTGCTAGTTATTTTATATATATATATATATATATATATATATATATATATATATACACTGCGGTGGGTTGGCACCCTGCCCGGGATTGGTTCCCTGCCTTGTGCCCTGTGTTGGCTGGGATTGGCTCCAGCGGACCCCCATGACCCTGTGTTCGGATTCAGCGGGTTGGAAAATGGATGGATGGATATATATATATATATATATATATATACATATATATATATATATATATTAAAGGAACACTTTGAAAGCACATCAGACCTCAATGGGAAAACAATCATGCTGGATATCTATACTGATGTGGACTAGGTAATGTGTTAGAAACGAAAGGATGTCACATTGTTCGATGGAAATGAAAATTATCAACCTACAGAGGGCTGAATTCAAACACACCCCAAAAATCAATGTAAAAAAATGATGCGGCAGGCTAGACCATTTTGCCGAAATTTCATGACAGCAACTCAAAATCGTACTCAGTAGTTTGTATGGCCCCCACGTGCTTGTATGCATGTCTGACAATGTTGGGACATGCTCCTAATGAGATGACAGATGGTGTCCTGGGGGATCTCCTCCCAGATCTGGACCAGGGCATCACTGAGCTCCTGGACAGTCTGAGATGCAACCTGGTGGCATCAGATGTACCAAAACATAATGTCCCAGAGGTTTTCTATTTGATTTAGGTCAGGCGAGTGTGGGGGCCAGTCAGTGGTATCAATTCCTTCATCATCAAGGAACTGCCCACATGAGGCCGGGCATTGTCGTACATCAGGAGGAACCCAGGAACCACTGCACCAGCATAGGGTATGACAATGGATCCAAGGATTTCATCCCAATACCTAATGGCAGTCAAGGTGCCGTTGTCTAGCCTGTATAAGTCTGTGTGTCCCTCCATGGATATGCCTCCACAGACCATCACTGACCCACCACCAAACCGGTCATGCTGAACGATGTTACAGGCAGCATAATGTTCTCCACAGCTTCTCCAGACCCTTTCACATCTTTCACATGTGCTCAGGGTGAACCTACTCTCATCTGTGAAAAGCACAGGGCACCAGTGGTGGAAATGCCAATTCTGGTATTCTATGACAAATGCCAATCGAGCTCCACGGTGCCGGGGAGTGAGCACAGGGCCCACTAGAGGATGTCGGGCCCTCAGGCCACCCTCATGAAGTCTGCTTCTGATTGTTTGGTCAGAGATATTCACACCCATGGCCTGCTGGTGGTCATTTTGTAGGGCTCTGGCAGTGCTCATCCTGTTCCTCCTTGCCCAAAGGAGCAGATACCAGTCCTTCTGATGGAATAAGGACCTTCTATGGCCCTGTCCAGCTCTCCTAGAGTAAATGCCTGTCTCCTGGAATGTCCTCCATGCCCTTGAGACTGTGCTGGGAGTCACAGCAAACATTCTGGCAATGGCACGTATTGATGTGCCATCCTGGAGAAGTTGGACAACCTGTGCAACCTCTGTAGGGTCCAGGTATCGCCTCATGCTACCAGTAGTGACACTGACTGTAGCCAAATTCAAAACTAATAAAAAAACATTCAGAAAAGATGAGGAGGGAAAAATGTCAGTGGTCTCCACCAATTAAACCATTCCTGTTTTGGGGGTCATCTCATTGTTGCCCCTCTAGTGCACCTGTTGTTAATTTCATTAACACCAAAGCAGCTGAAACTGATTAACAACTCCCTCTGCTACTTAACTGACCAGATCAATATTCCAGAAGTTTCATTGACTCGATGCTATACTCTGATTAAAATGTGTGTTTTATTATATTATATATATATATATATACTAGGGGGCTCCACCCCCTGCTCGCTTTGCTCGTCCACCCCCAGGTTTGGGTAACCGGACTTACAATTTAAAGAGATTGTTATTTTCATTTCATTCATTTTCATTAATTTTTTATTTCTTATATTTGCCAGTAATAAAGCTGTAGTGAATGAGTTATTCCCTCTCCCCCCAGGGGTGCGCTACGCGTCAGCCACTTCGCGTCTCTGCCTCTCGCGTTGTGAAGAGATGGATGAACACACGCTAAGGAGATGCGTTCACTCCTCGGAAACCCCCTGGGGTAAAATGTAAAAAACACGTTTTTTTTACCTCCTCTATGCTCGAGCAGCTGGCTTGCTGCTGCTGCTTGTGCTGTGCTGCGTGATCTGCATGTTGCGCTGCGCGTCGATCATTTAAAAGCCTGTACAGCAGTTGCCTTTAAGCCAGCTGCTGCTTGTACCATGCTGCGTGATCTGCATTTCAGTCAGCTGCTGCTTGTGCTGTGCTGCATGATCTGCATGTCACGCTGAGCGTCGATCATTTAAAAGCTTGTACAGCAGCTGTCCTTTTGTCTCTCTTCCTTGTCTTGTGGGATGTTAAAGTGTCTCAGAGAAAATCTCATCTCAACCCAAGATTTTTTTATTATAATAGAGAGAAATAAGTAATTAAAAAGATTACAGAAATGGCCTAAAAGCATGAATAAAGATATTTAAAAAAGAAAACTCAAATCCAGAAGATAACTGAAAAATATATTAAGAGATTAAATATAGCATTTAAACACTTGAAATATGAACTGAATTAAACTATTGCTGTTAAAGCAAAGACAAACAGTAAACAATCTGCCCTGTACTCCTTGACAAAAAACACTAAAATGAATAAGTTCAATAAGTACAAAGAAACTTTGCTGAACATGAAGAGCAAATAGCAAAATAAATAAAAAAATTCTTTATCAAAGTCTTCAAAAAGAAGAAATGGAGACCTCTGGTAGAAGTAAAAACAAGCTCTGAATTTACAGAGTTTAAAACACTAGAGTCAGTTGGGCTTCTAAAAAGTAATAACACTTTCAAGCCTGAGGAGACTTTACTAGTTTCACTGAAACAAATGAAAAACGTTGTTTATAAATGTGTATTGCCCATATTGTGCCAATCATTTCAGAGAGCTGGGGCCTCATGTATACACGTTCAAATCGCAATGTATAAAACCTAAACTTGGCGTAAAGCCACGCAGATTTCCACAGTAGATCATACCCTGTCGTACGCAAGTTCTCAGCTCAGTTTTGCAGACTGGCGGCACCCAGCGTCTAAGCAGTGCTATTGTTCCTGTGTGGTTATCCTTTCTTTTTTAGATCCACATCCCTGACACGGCTTTATAAATACATTGAAATTAACCACATATTGTTTATTAGTCTGCGGTGGGTTGGCACCCTGCCCAGGATTGGTTCCTGCCTTGTGCCCTGTGTTGGCTGGGATTGGCTCCAGCAGACCCCCGTGACCCTGTGTTCGGATTCAGCGGGTTAGAAAATGGATGGATGGATGTTTATTAGTTTAATGCATCTGATTGTAATTAACCTGTAACAATATAATGGTCCACAGAATGGTCAAACTATTCCAAATACCATAACTGCTTTAGTGTTGTTACTCTCACTGCACCTTTTTCTTCTTCTTTCAGCTGCTCCCGTTAGAGGTTGCCACATCGGATCATCTTTTTCCATATTACTCTCACTGCACCACTGTGAGTATTTATATCACTGTATCTGAGTGTGAATCACAGATCTACAGCAGAGAATTATCGGCATATAGTATCAAGCAAAGCTGCCTCAGTCATTTGCTATTTGAACTGCTCTCATCCGACAAACACTTCTTTCCTGTACTGACCTCGTGGTTCACAAACAGTTTCATCCCAAGAACTCTAAATGCACTCAATCAGTCCATCAAGTGCTCCTTGTAGAACTGTTTGTACTTATAAGTACAATTACCTCACTGTAAACTTGTGATACAGTTATAATATTGCACAACCTGAGCCACTTTATAAAGCGCGTATTTACATATGATGACGATATCATTTTTAAGATGAAATGAAGCAAAATATGTTTATTATATTATACAGGTAAAACTTTAATTTTAACTACACGGTGCCGCAGTGCTTAGTGAGGAGCTGGAGCTTTGTTCACGGATTGTTCCTGCCTCGCACTGTATTCTTGCTGTGGCTGGCACGACTCTGGAAGGATAGATGATAATTAAACATTACGAAGATATTTCAATGTTCCTTAAAAGTTCTGAAGAATCAGCGTTCTAAGCTTACAGACGGCTTAACGTCTATTACAGAGCTGATTGTGTGGCGATTGGGTATTTGGAGAAAGAAAAGTAAGGACAGGAATTGGGGGTTAGTACGTTTGAAAGAGACATTACTTCTGTAATGAAGTATTTCATCGAACGTCGCACATGGTGCAGCAAGCATCTTGCGTGAGACATGAACAATCACTGTGCCACCATGTTCCCATGTTTAATAACATGCTTTAACTCCTATTATCATGAAAATGATATCACGTATACTTCTCAGTATTTTAATTATTCAGAGAGCTGTAATATTACGAATGTAATGGATTCTGTGTCCTGTTGGAGGAAGAGAAAGCCCAGAAGCACGTAGTGATTCACCTACATAGAAGATCAAATACAATGCAAAGCATTTAACGTGCTACTTTAGTTACGATGGGATTTGAGAAACTAGTAAATTAAACAATTTTAAGATGAAGTTTATGATGTTCTACTTTAATGACAAAATAAACTACATGATTAAAGTGGAAATTTCGAGATTAAAGTTGACATTTCGTGCTTTTTTCACACTGTGTGCCTTTTTTTTTCTGTACCCTAATAAGCTTTCATGACACTCAGACGGTGGGCTACGACTCGCCATTTCATGGCGACTTTGATATCTGACAACTTCTTTTTTACTTCAGGCACTGTGTGACTTTGTGAACTTGAGCTTCGAGTTTCTCCGACACTCTATGCCACTTGATCAACTTCCTTTTGTTGTTTATACCACTGTTTAAATCAACAAATAGTACATTTTTCTTTGCCTCCACTTGGTATTCGCTGAAATTCGCTGAAACCGAGCTGAGAACTTGCGTACGCCAGGGTATGAGGTACCGTGGAAATGTGCATGGCTTTACGCCAAGTTTAGGTTTTATACATCGCGATTTGAGCGTGGAAACGTTCGTACGCAACATTTCTGTGTGTACGCACCGTTTTTACATGAGTCCCCAGATTATTACTTGTATGAAAATAATATACTAAATAACAATCAGCATGGGCTCATGAAAGGAAAATTCTGCCAATATAATTTGTTAGACTTTTTTGAACAGGTGATTGACATAGGAGACAAAAGCAAAGCATACAACATAATTTACTTACACTTTCAAAAATCCTTTGACATAGTTACAAACCAAAGATTAATTTTTATGTCTATGCTACTAACATAGTTCATTTACAAAACTGGACTTCATACTAATTAATTAGCTACAGTCAAAGAGGACAAATAACAGAAGAACGATCTACATGTGGTGAAGTCATCTGTGGATTCTCTCAGAAGTCTGTGTTTGAACCGTGAATCTTTATAATTTATATTAATGACTGAAACTCTGAATTAGTAAATTTGTGAAATTTGAAGACAAAACGAAAATTGCTGGGATAAGACTAGCAATCAATAAAGAAAACAGAAAATGTAATTTAATTTAATTTAGATAAGTGTTATGTCTAGGTAAAAGAAAAAATAATTATAAATACAATATGGGTGACCCAGAATTACAGAAAGTAACCTCTTAAAATGATTTAGTGGTTTATTTTACTACAACATTCTCATTGTCTAAGCAATATGTTAAGAAGGTAAAAAAATGTTAACTTATGTAGTTAAAGATGTTGAATATAAACTAAGCTGCTTCGTGCTCAGGTAGTATAATGTGCTAGTGAGAACATATCTGGAGTAAAATGTAAAGTTCTGGTTACTACACACAAAATAATATATATATATAAAAAAAATACTCGTTAAAAAAAAATAAAAGCGTGGGCGCTTTTGCTAAGATTTTAAGAAGTGTTTTTTGAATGTTGATTGATGAAAAGCACCCACGCTTTTATTTTACGAGTGATGTACGAGAGACTTATTTTTTACTTTTTAGTACACTTTTTAACTTAAAATAAGCGTGGTTTTTAAAAAGTATTTTTTATGTATATATTATTTTCAACTGTTTAGTCCTGAGTTTGTTTTAGTTCTATCCGTTATCTAGCGGCATCTATTGGTGAAATCTTGAACTATTCTTCCAATAAAAATTTCATTTCTTAATTAACATGGATTAATTGATCAATTAGTGAAACTGATTATTGATTCATGTATTGTCTTCGGAAGTGAGTAAGTGTGCAAAATTTCAAGTCATTTGGACAATAGGAAGTGGGTTAAATATCGATTACAAGATTTGTACCAGACAACAAACAGGTGAAGATAATATAAGCATGCTAATAATCATAATAAAATAAAATAATAAAAAATAGAAGCTTGTGAAGCAGTACAGAGAATGGCAACCAAGTACATCCTAGAACTAAAGGACATACCCTATTCTTAGAGGCCCAGACTATTAAACATCTTTAGTCTTCAACAGGGTTTTTTTTTAAAAATTCCTAACACACTTCTAAAATATTAGAGCACAATTCTTTCAGTTTAACAGTGAATTAGTTACTCAAGGACACTAGTGGAAATCAAGAGGAAAATATGCTACACACAAAAGGGCTGTGGGAATTTGAAAACTACCTAGTCAAGCTGAAGCAGAAAGTGTGCATCCTGAGTTTCTCCCCATAATTCCTGTGCAACTGCTCCAGCACCCCATCCTGGGAGCATTGTGTGACGGGCACAGTGATCTTATCTGGCAAGGCATAAACTTCTTGCAACATTGTGGAATATTTCAAGGTCAGCAGAATGCACTAGCTATACTATTTCCTGAGATGGTGCAACGGTTTTTGCTGTCTCTTAATTCTAAACCTACACAACAAGGCAAGTTTATTGCACATCAGTTTAAAAAGAAACATATTAGTGGCTTCCACTGTTTTACCACTGACGGAGACCTATATTTAGTAAACTATGGTGCAACTGAACTCCTGGATGTCCCAGGCAGTGCAAAGGGTTTAGCTACTAGAAGTCAGAGAATGGCTGGATTGCAAAGGTGCTCCAACAGAGAGCTAGTCTGTTCCAATGGTCCTTACTCTTCTATCAGACTAAACAACTAAAATAATTTTAACAAGAACAGGCCATTGAGCCCAACAATGCTTGCTAGTTCTATTCACCCAATGTCTACAAAATAACATAATGTTGAATTTTGAAGGTTCATAAAGTCCTACTGTTTACCTCACCATTTGGTAACTATTCCCATGTGTTTAAGGTCATATGTGTGAAGAAAAAAAATGTGATAGTTGTAGGAAATATAACTTGATAAATTTCCTTCTGTGTGCCTCTTCACCTAATGATTACAGACAAGTGGTCCTTACGTCCCATACAAAGATCTTCAAGAAGCTGGTATTGGACTACGTGAGTATTCTTGTGAAAGACCACTTGAACTCACTGCATTTTCCATTTTGCCTATTGAACAAAGATTGTAGTAGAAGTTGTTTTATGTCTCCAATGCCTTCAACACCATCAATCCATTTCAATTACGGAGTAAGCTCAGGAATATACAAGTGAATGAAAATACACCATGATATTGAACTGTCTGTCTGGCAGACCATAGTCTGAGGAGCGCAAGGATTGTTTCTCTAATGTAGAGATATGAGGAACACTGCAGCACCACCTTTTCTATTCACCTTGTACACTTTGGACTAAAAATACTGTATAATTCCAGATCATGTCACTTGTAGAAAGTCTCTGTTGATTCTGCACTAAGGTGGTGTATTGACAAGGGGATGAGACAGAGTATAAAGAGTCAGGTGAGGAAAGTTGTTTCTTAATGCAAAGAGATTTGTCTGCAACTCAGCATCAGCAAAACCAAGAACTATTGACTTTTTCCTGACCAAAGATCCACTTAAGTCTTGCATGTTTGATAGTTGTTATTGTAGTTTGTTATAATGTTTCAAGATTTCTTAAGCTTCTCTAAAAGTTAAAATTACCCCTGGAACAAATAAAGTATTATCTATCTATCTATCTATCTATCTATCTATCTATCTATCTATCTATCTATCTATCTATCTATCTATCTATCTATCTATCTATCTATCTATCTATCTATCTATCTATCTATCTATCTATCTATCTATTATAAAGTAACAGCTGGGATACACTTTACTAAGGCCCAATCATCCAGTCCAATGGTATCTCCTATCAGTGTTATGTTGATGATATTCAACTGTATCTGTCATTCCCTCCTGAGGATCACATGGTATTGGCTAGAATATCTGCATGTCTCATTGATATTGCAACCTGGATAAATCATCACCATCTCCAACTCAACCGGGCAAAGATAGACCTACTTCTTTTCCAAGCTCATCCATCTCTATATACAACACCCCATTTCTGTTCAGCTGAGCTCCCATTCGCTAACTACTGCCAAGTCAATACACACTCTGAAGGTAGTGAGCAACTGTTCTTCGCTGACCATGTTGCAATTCTCCTTCTGTCTTCAACTCTACACAGTGAACACAAAATCAGACAATATCTGATGTAGAATGAATCACAACTCCTGGTCCAGGCTTGGGACTTGTCATATAAGAACTACCGCATGTCTCTCCTGGCAGGAGTACTGGCATGTGTCACTAAGCTGCTTCAGATGATTCAAAATGCAGTGGCACATCTAGTGTTCAACCAGCCAACACAGGCACTTGTCACACCTCTTCTCAAATCACTACATTGAATTCCTGTAGGTTCAAGGTTCAAGGTTCTTTCACTTGTCATTTACATGATAAGTGAAGTGAGGTAGCGTGAGGTTATTACACATATTCAAAAATTTTGTTTTGCCATCAGTCTGACTGTAGTGGGGAAAAAGCTATTGAAAACTTTGTTTTGTGAGAGATGATGCTGACCACTCTGCTGTGTCTCAGATTGTACATACAGTTTTTGTGTCTGAGCAGAGAGTGAGCTGGATGGAGTGAGTCCCTGATAATTCCCTCTGCTCTTTTTCGACAATGATGTGCATACATAAAGTCCATGGAAGGAAGATTTGTCCCTATGATCCTCTCCGCAGTTTTTATGACTCTTTGCAAGTCTTTGTAGGAGCATGTATTAAGCACAAATTCTTAATGTTTGCCTATAGAGTAGTCATTGGATCAGCATCTATATATCTTGAGATACTTGTGAAGTCAAATAGTCTTTCTTGCCACTTCAGCATGATTTCCAAATTTAAACTGCCGACTCCTTAAATTTATTTATTTATTTAATGAACTTAAAACCCATATTTTCCCCCTGGGACAAATGAAGTTCTGTCCATATATGAAAAAGTGTTTTTTCTGTAAATTTCTGTCTAATCGATAATAGCTTATAGGTTCTTGAAACCAAAGAATTTGAACTAGTTTGCATTTTGTTTTAAACTCTTCACTTGTGATGATCAAATTTTTAAGCTTTTCCTGTAAAGCACATTGTAGAACTGTCCTCCTAAACTAAAGGTCATGCTCATAAAGGTATACTTTAAAGTTCCACCCCTACTATTGTGCATTCAAATCTAACATGTTCATTTTCTAGTGTATTATTTTAAATTTACTTACATTAACATTGATCTTCCAACAGACCTGCCCAGGCCTATATTCTATCCAAGTCTTGTTGTAATGATTTAGCCAATTCCAGATTATTTCTCATTCCACCTGATTTGGTATTATGTGCAGTTAAATAGCTTGTTATATATATTATTATATAGGTGGCTTATATAGCATATACTTTATTAAAACAGGCAGCGTTCTCAGCACTGATCTGCGAGGGACCCCACTATTAACATCATCTAATTCAGGAAAGGTTTCTTGCACAATAACATGTATGAGGCAGTTCTTCCCCTTCTCTATACTGCACCTTGAATTCCCCTTTCTTTTATTTTAATTTACAGTCTCTCATGTGATACCTTGGTAAGAAACCTTTAAAAAAGCTTTCTGTAAATCAAGATTCATAATATTCCATGCACCTCTGTGATCATAAGATCATTTTTAGCTTCCTCAAAGAATATCAGGATATTAATGAAACCCAGTCTTCCTAATCTGAACCCATGTTAACTATTTGATAAAACACCCTTTCTTGTCATGTGATGCTCAATTTTTTCCTTAGAAATTGCTTTCATTAATTTACCTGTGATGCATGTTAAGCTTACTGGCCTATAGATATTTAGGCCAGCCCACTCATCCTTTTATGTAACTAGGGGGCTCTGCCCCCTGCTCGCTTCACTCATCCGGGTTTGGTTTACCGGATATACAATTTAAACAGATTGTTATTTTCATGGGAATTGTTACATATGCGTTATTTTCACTTTTACTTTAAAATATTTGTTAAAACAATACTTGTCCTTTATTTCCGGCCCCGGGAGTGGTTAAATCTTTCTCGCAGGATGTATAAAGCCACTTGTGTTGTGAAGGGGGGGCGGCTGAACACACGTTAAGGAGATGCCGTCGGATCATCTGCTTTCTTTCTGCTGCTGCTACTGGCGAGCTGTGTGTTCTTTTTGTCGTGCTGCATGTCGATTATTTAAAAGCCTGTACAGCAGCTGTTCTTTTGCCACTTCGTGTCTCTGCAGCTCGCGTTGTGAAAGGGGGAGGGGGGGCTGAACGTACACCAAGGAGTAGCGGTCGGATCATCTGCTTGCTTCCTGCTGCTGCTGCTGACAAGCTGCGTGTTCTGCTTGTCGTTGTTTTAAGAGCTTTATTTTTTTTATAATAGAGAGATAGGATAATACTTGCTAGCTCCCAATCCTTAGGAGTTTCATCAGTGTGCAGTGATTTTCGAAAAAATGTACATCAAAAGATTACTTATGCATTCACTAAACTCCTTAAACACTCTAGGATAGATTTTATCTGATCCTGGAAATTTTTTTTGATTTCAACTATTTTAACTGAAGCAGTATTTCTGTCTGCACAATTTCCAAAATAGTCATTATCTGCTTGATAGTTCCTGTTTGTGCTAGGAGGTTGTCTGCATCTTTGCGCATGTAAACTACAGAGACATGAGAGTTAAAAATATTAACAATGTAAGAGCTGAGAATTTGCTGAAAGTGTATACGGTCCATGCCCATTAGTTCAAGTGCTTTAGATCCGGCATGTTAATAAAAAGACAAGAGATGCTTGTGGTGTTCTGCCAGCTACAACATTTCTCTCACACAATGGAGGTAAGCAAACTGGCTATTAAATTCCAAGAGTTATGCTATCTGTTGTATTTAATATTTCTCACAGTGAAATTTTTGTATGTATATTTTTATGTTTTCCTAAGTTCTGGACCATGTTGATTCAGAATTTACCATTTCTTTCCTAATATAAATCCATTTCACAATGCTAATATTTTTATTGTGTTATTTTTATTATTCTCCCATGGAACCATCTTGTTTAAAGGGTGACACCATAACAAATATCCTAAGTCATGTTGCTAGGGGCACTTCCCCAAAGTCATGAAAATGACATTAGCAATACAGTGGATATATATACCCAAATTACACAGCTCTTGGTATCTGAATTTGTGGATATTCTGAAAGATTCCTACATTTATTACTATGTTTTCTTTGGCATTTTGAAGCTAGCATTTTTTATTTACTCTGATTTTTGGCACCTCCCTTTAGCTAGTCACTTCATTAGTTGTGTCTTCCTGGGTGTGACATTAGCTTTGATTTTTTGGCAATGATTCATTTCCCAGTTCACCTCTATAAAAATATTTTCTGCACTTATCATTGAAACATTCAGTATGAGATTTCACAAATCTGCAGTCTTAGTCAGCCATAAACTGTGCTTGACTGTGTTTATGGCTTGGACTGCAAGCAGTATAGGCTGGGACCACATCAGTTTCTTCAACATTTGTTTTCTGTGGTCAGCATTCAAGTACATCCTGGCAAAGTCTTCGGCCAGATTAAAAAAAGTGTATGAGGACCAAAGGTGTGGCAAGGCTGTCATTTGTTGCATTGCTTTGTCAACTGTCAGCTCTGTTGTGAACTAAAGGAGAACTCGTCCCAAAGCACAAGTAATATGAAGTAAAGATGGACCAGGAAATGAAGACCAAAGGTCAGAAAGCTCAATATGCAAAACAAAATTCGACAGTCAGAAAAAGAATTCAAAAAGCTTCTAGATGCCAAGAAAGCCTTTCTCTAAATAACTACAGTATTCACAAGCTTGGAATCTTTATTTTTATCCAGAAACTTGCATGCTACCATTGCTGCAAAGCCACCTTAAATAATATTCTAATTACAATTTCACTTGTAGCATTACCATTAGTCATGACCACACCTTGGGGCTGCCATCTGTCTCCATATAAAAAAATGAGTAAAATGGCTGCCACTCTCCTACACTCTCCATTTGTGAAAATATTTTGCTTGAAAGCTGCAATTACCCTAACATAATATTAAATCAAGAAGCAAACTTGCTCAATATAGACTGGTGCTGCTGTTGATTAGACATGGCCTTTGGCAATAGTGTGAGCTCTTATTCCAAATAAGGATGATTGTATCTAATATTATTGGTCTCCATTTATCTCTGAATTTCCTCTGGAGGCAATACAGTTTGATGTTCAGTTTCTGAGATTAGTATCCATTTGTAAAATCAGTTTCATCAGTTTCAGAGGTGCTGCTATGTCTAGGAGTGTAACCATACTGGCCTGTCAGATTCATGCATGTCATCTGCACTGTTCAGAGAGGACTAGCTAGGGCCTCCAAGCTGAAAAGCAGTCTTATTTTGGTGTCATCATCATCCTGACTTGGGTGGCATCACAATAGCGTGAAACCTCTGGATACAATGCGCAAAATTAGGCAAGATTCCAATACTGGGAACCTTGAAGAGGCTAGAGTCGCATGGGTTCTGCTTGAACACTGATTTTAAGATCTAGAATAGGTATGTAATATCATCCATCCATCCATTTTCCAACCCGCTGAATCTGAACACATGGTCACGGGTGTCTGCTGGAGCCAATCCCAGCCAACACAGGGCACAAGGCAGGAACCAATCCCGGGCAGGGTGCCAACCCACCGCAGTATGTAATATCATTTAATAGTTAAAATGTTAAAAGACATGTTGTAGGTATGCTTTCATTAAAATCTCTTCATCATTCAAATCTTCATTTTGCTTCTAAGTGCATTAAGAGGATATTTTCTTCATGCTGCTGTAATTGTAAAGTTTTTCTAATAGATATGATAACATCAGAAGAAAATTAATACTTTTTTCTTGGAAATAATAAAATATGATAAAGATTCAGGCAAAACATTTGGCAGTGCAATAAATGATAAACATGGAAAAAAACTCAAGGGTGTGAATTTTATACAAATTGTCCTTTGACAAGTTTAATGTCAGAACAAATCATTTCCACCATAAAATTAATGTCTCTTTTCAATTAACCTGGGATTTTTGGTTTGATGTCAATTTTTTTTTGCTCTATAGGTGTCTCATTTGTATTGTAGCACCGACCACAATTTACTTATTTACATTCACATAGATTACATGAATTTAAACTATTTTTAAGGCAGCTTTCACATATCATTTTTGCATATTTATCCATTTGATAGTGACTTCACTTCTAGTATTCCTCAAGCTTTCTCATAAACATGGAAGGAAATATCATCACATGCAATACTTACATGATAGGATGATAGCCAGAAGTAATGAGTTCCAATTTACTTCTAAAGTGTAGCTACATCTACAAGTTGTTAGTTTGTTGAGACAGAAATAAAGACAACTTGACAAGCTACATCTTAAGAAAGCCAGGAAGATGTCGCTTAAGGCTTTTACTGGAAAAATTGTTGTTAGAGCTGATTTCAAGCTGAGGAAACTGGTAGTAAACCAACCCCACTGAGCATCAGTTTATAAAATGATAATGATGATTGCCTCCCATTAAACTCTTGGCACACTTACCAGATACTGCTGATTGAGCCTTAGACACTGTGTGAGTGCCTCGTCTTAGATGAATAATTTCCATTTTAACTTGATGATTGTTTATTGGTTTTACCTGGACTGTCTCAATGGTGCAGCAATAAGTGCCACTGCCTGACGATTTCAATTCCCACTCCAATCATTGCTAGTGTAGCTTATTCTCCCCTGTACTTTCTGAGTTTTCTCTGCTACCAACGTTTATCTATATAACAAATTATTAAACAAAATGTGTGGTGCAAAATGTTTTGCAAGAATTAAAAGAATTACAGTTACAAAGAAAACAGATACATATATAGACAATACAAGTAAACAAACCAATAAAATTATAAAAAGGGTAGTGTCCCTAATGGAAATTAGGATAACTTAAACAAATTTATGGTACATTGCAGGAGCAACCCCTGGTCAGAGTACCAGTCCATTGCAAGGTGAACACACAGTCACACTTACTTACACACACACACACACACACACACACACACACACACACACACACACACACAGGTTATCTACTTATCCCTTTACACTATATGGACAAAAGTATTAGGACACACCACTTAATTATTGAATTTAGGTGTTTCAATCAGACCCATTGCCACTGGTGTATAAAATCAAGCACCTAGCCATGCAGTCTCAATTTACAAACATTTGTGAAACAAAATGGGTCATTCTAAAGAGCTCAGTGACTTCAAGAGTGGTACTGTGATAAGATGCCACCTAGATGGTTCATGAAATTTCAGCCTTGCTGGATATTCCACGGTCAGCTGTAAGTGGTATTATTGGAGAGTGGAAGTGTTTAGGAACAACAGCAACTCAGCCACGAAACGGAAGACCATGTAAAGTCACAGAGCAGGGTCAATAACTGCTAAGGTGCACGATGGGTAAAAGTCGCTAACGCTCTGCTGATTCCATTGTCAAAGAGTTCCAGACTTCCACTGGTATTAAATGTGTGGCTGGAGTTTCATGGAATGGGCTTCCATAGCTGCATGCAAGCTTCATATCACCAAGTCCAATGCCAAGCATTGGATGGAGTGGTGTAAAGCACACTGCCACTGGACTGCAGAGCAGTGGAAACCTGTTTTATGGAGTGACGAATCACGCTTCTCTGTTTGGCAGTCAGATAAGCAAGTGTGGATTTGGCTGATTCAGGTACAACATTACCTGCCTGACTGCATTGTGCCAACTGTGAAGTTTGGTGGACGAGGGATAATGGTGTGGGGCTGTTTTGCAGGGTTTGGGCTAGGCCCCTTACTTCCAGTGAAGGGTAATCTTAACGCTTCAGCATACCAAGACATTTTGGACAACACTATGCTTCCAACTTTGTGGAAACAGTTTGGGGAAGGCCCTTTTCTATTCCAGTATGACTGTGCCCCAGTGCACAAAGCAAAGTCCATAAACTATGGTTGAATGAGTTCAGTGTAGAAGAACTTGATTGGCACGCACAGAGCCCTGACCTCAACACCATCAAACACTTTTGGGATGAAATGGAACAGAAACTGACTGCCAGGCCTTCTCTTCCAACATCAGTGCCTGACCTCATAAATGCTGTACAGAATGAATGAGCACAAATTCCCAAAGAAACACTCTTGTGGAAAGCTTTCCATGAAGAGTGGAAGCTGTTATAGCTGCAAAGGGGAGACCAAATCCATTTGAATGCAATGTAACTAAAGTCACTTTGGTGTAATGGTCAGGCGTCCCAATACTTTTGTCCATGAAGTATATATTTTTCAGAGGTAGGAATTTAAATGTTGCAATTTTACAGTATCACAATGAAGGGGATATTATCCCTCCACTTTAAAAGTAAGGTCAATTGAATCACTGAGACTGTCACATATTTCTATATTGATTTTTTCGTTTTAAATATCGAATTTCTGAATGGACTCATTCAAAATGTACTTTTTGTGTAACATTATTTTCGTATTTGTTAATAATTGAATTCGCTATTACATTATCTTTGGTTCTTCAATTAAACAGTTTAGGAGATGCCTTTGTAAAGTACACATATTTGATATAATTTACAATTAAACTGTTTTTTGTATGTATCGTACCAGATAAGTAACCAGTGCGCAGCTTCCTTTCGTTATAAAAGTCATCTTAATTTCGGCGCTTCGTTGCTTAGCAACTGTAAAAGCCGTAAAGGTGAAAGTATGACAACGTAAAAACAAACAACGCGCGACACTTCCGGGATTTCGTCCTTACCAGATACTTTCCGGCTGTCTTGGTTGAGAAGAGCGTTTGCCAACAGGTCTCAGGGACAGTTGTGTGCGGATATCAATAATGCATAGAGTGGCAAGAGATATGGAGTCGGAGTGGAGAGAATACATGAAGTGATAAAGGAGAGTCCTGGGAGAGAAGTCTCGGCATATAGTCTGGATCCGGGAGTAATAAAGCACGAAGTGAGCAGAACACAAACATTAAAGCAGGATGTGAGTGCACGTGATATCATCTAAACAGACGCGATTCAGAGTACGGAAAAGACTTAAATAAAGAAGGATATGTATGCATGAAATACGTGAAGAAACGAGAAAAAGTTAAACCAGAAAGGGTCGGATTGAAAAATACAGTTCGGGATCCTCCAGTCTGTTAAGACTGTGTCCTCGATCGATATGAAAAATGCCTTCAGGCTCAGTCTTTGTACTTTTTCACATGTGTAGAAACGGGGTCAGGTGAGGCACCAGGCTGGACAAGTTGACGGCTTCAGGGAAATACGAGAAGGAAAAAAATGAAAAGGAACACGAGAGACAGCTTTGGAGCGGTGACACGGCGCCGAGTGCTTCATTAAACTTTTAAAATCCTTATATTTTTTTTTAAACAGTTTGATATTTCTTTACTCATATTTAATCTCGGTCTAAGAGGACACACTTTGAAATTATATTTTACATGATATTTATGTTTTCTTTTCTAAATGATAGTCACAAGCTTCTGATTCGCTTTGCAGTGCTTTTTTTACTTTTCGTCATTAGCACAGTGTCTCATTTACATTTGGAAAGGTTGACGTTGATCTTGGAGGAGGTCGCAGTTACTGGATGCTAAACAAATATTGGCCTGCCATTTTAATGAGCTAATGGGGAGTAATCAACACCTGTTCTGCGACGTAGATGGTTATCAATGAAAGTATGAGAAAGGAACTGAGTTTGGGAAACTGTATATACTCTGAAGAACATACCGAGAACGGCACAATTCGACAGGCCAGTGCAGTAAATGTTAACTTACTTCTGACTTGAGAAGAAAATGTGGCTTCAGCAAAGACTCAAAGGTTTACCAGGTTTGCTGTCTAGTAGCTGGGCTAGGCGGTTACTTGCTGGACTACTCCTGTTGTTAATCATGTACTGGTATCTAACTTCTGATAGTATCCTGCGTCTTTTAAGTAACACTTCAGTACCCCGAGGCGTAACAGGGGTATGCTTACAATCTGAGATGCAAAGATGGAAGGCCCTGGTGGACAGAGGTGATGGAATTATAATTGAACCACAAAGCATTGTATCTGGGCCAGCACTAGTTGGCAATGGCTATGTTATGGTAGACATTGAAACAAACAAGCTTTGGGTTTCTTCACAGACTGGTTCCATCCCAGCTCACCATACAGATTACCCTCCACTGGTTGCTCTGAAGCTGGATGGGGTACGGGCAGAAGCACGGACTTCATTGCTTTGGTTTCATAAAGGATCAGTGCTGTCTGTACAATGCTTACTCCCTGGTCAATCCCAAGCAGCACGGAACTGTGTTACTCTCAGAGAAGAGTATCTTGCTCATCGCAGTCGTCCCCATTTATACATCCAGAGGATATACATCTCAAATCCAACTGAAAAAGTTGTCATCTTTGATGTGTCTTCACTTTCACCTTCCTTTGGGGGCAAATTTTCTTCCAGCATAGAAAAAATAGAAGACAAAGAGTTTATTTTATCGTCAGGTAGGGTAGTAACGGAGAAGAACCAGGTTATGTTGGTAATTATCATCTCAAAGAAGATTGGCAACAAGCTGCAGGTTGCTGCTAAGTCTGAGTTTGCAGAAAATGTGTTATCGGTTGTCTTCACTTCTGAACCTATCGACTCCTCCTCAAAGGTAGAAGAGGTGTTTAGCAGACTGAGGGACAGCGCCAAAAGAGAGATGGCAGAGCTGTTGAGAATGAGCATGGAAGATCTATACCAGGAACACCAACAGGCCTGGAATAATCTTTTCCTATCTGGTGAGAGTCACACAGAGTGATTATGGTTTCATTTGGTTTAAACACTGGTCAAATAGGCATTAATGTGAAATATGCATGAAGCTGGACGTATTGCCTAAATATAAGTGTAGTGCAGACTTTTCTTCTGATTAAAATACTAGTTTATGTTTGAATAATGCATTTAGCAGTTGAGGGAGTCTCAACAGTTTTTTTCATGCTATTTACATTCTCTAAAGTGAATCAGAGTTAGTTGTTCTGTTTCTATATTTTACACACAACAAGTTTGTACAAAAAGTAACAACTATAAAACTTGACAAATTGCCACTTTAAGTCTGTTGGCATAATGGCCTATTTTAATAATGTTTCTTACTTGGATATAATTGATGTGTTAGAATCATAACTTGATATGCTATTTTGAAACTAGTTTTAGTTTTGAAAAAATATGGGTTTGTAAATCTAATGAAAACAATTCATTTTCTCTTAATTCCTTTGATGACTATTGGATGCTCAACAAAAATGTCATTGCCAGATAATGTAAATAAGTCTTTGTTTACAAATACATTCTTTATGCACTCTTGATGTGCTAAATTTTAAAAATGTGAATGTATTATTGATTGTTGATTTTAACAAATCAGTAACCATTTCGGTCCCTAGTTCTTACTCATATCACTTCATCTGCTTCTGCTTTTAAAATGCAGGTGTGAACTGGTATATCTAGATCTCTTAAGTCACCTTGTGTAAAGGCATCTCCAACATAAACAAGAAAAACAATGTCAAATGAAGGAAATTCATTTAGTTTCACTCTACAGTGGAAACTCCTGTTACACCACCTACCTTAATTGCTTTTCCTTTTTTTGGAGGCCTGAAACTTTTTTTTTCTCATTACAAATCAATATACTGTACTTCAGCAGGGAGATTTGTTAAAAATGTAGTTCTTTGATAGAGATAATTTCAATGCTTATAATTTTAACCTTATTTAATGTACTGTTTCTCAGAAATGTGATTTTCTTTTCTTTTTATAGGCATAGAAATGAGAAAGATTACAGATTTTCACACACCTTCTGGTGTCACAGTAAACAAGACCCTTTATTATGTGCTGTCCTCATCTCCTGCACCACTTCTGGAAAAGAATCTGAGTCCTGAAGATAATGAAAGGCTTGAGTCCAGTTTGAACTATGCTGACCACTGCTTCAGTGGGCATGCCACTATGCATGCTGAGAACCTGTGGCCTGAACAACTGCATAGTGCTGCCCACATTCTTCAGCTTGTCACCCTCTGGAACCTCACATTACAAAAGCGTGGTTGTAAGGCGCTAGTAACAGCTGGAGCCCAGGGGGTAATGCAGGGAATGGTCCTGAGCTTTGGAGGGCTACAGTTTACAGAGAACCATCTACAGTTTCAGGCAGACCCTGATGTGTTGCACAATAGCTACTCATTACATGGTATCCACTACAACAAGGACTTGATAAACCTTGCTGTACTCCTGGATGCCGAGGGAAAGCCCTTTCTGCACGTACTTGTCAAGTCTCAGGACACGCCAGTAAAGCTTTATGCATGTGAGGCAGGCTGCACTAATGAACCAGTGGAGCTTACATCTGAGATCAAAGGCCACACATTCCCAGTTTTGGTGACTCAGCCTATCACCCCTCTGCTCTACATTTCAACAGACTTGACCCACCTACAGGATTTGAGACATACTTTACACTTGAAGGCCATACTTGCTCACGAAGAGCACATGGCAAAGCAGTATCCTGGATTACCATTTTTGTTTTGGTTCAGTGTGGCATCTCTCATAACTTTGTTCCACCTGTTTCTCTTCAAACTAATCTACAATGAGTACTGTGGACCTGGCGCTAAACCACTCTTCCGAAGCAAGGTATAGACACTTCCTGTTACCTGCTGTCACTGATGTGTGCAAATTTCCCTCTCCTTGCAACTCATTCTTTTGCATTTTTTTTAATTTGACTATATATTTTTTATTTATACTTTAATACTCCTAATGGAATGGATTCCAGTTTTGATAAGGCTTGCTTGGCTTGCGGTGATCTTTTTGGGCTTTCTAATAACAAATAAGGAGTTTTCTTTTTCTTTCAGCTTTCCTTTCATTCTGTACCAAAAATCAACTTGAAAAAATGGTGCTTAATTAAAAATACAATTGTTTTAGAAATTATTAAAAAAAACCATTGTGCAGAACATTTGTTAACATGTACTTGGTTACTTTATAAAAGAACTCTAGTTACAATATGTCTAATTTAAGATTGTAGTTTTTCCAAGTCTCATTTATTTGGTTTCATTTTGATATTTAATTCAGCATTTGTTCACTAAGAACATTTATATCTTAACATGCCACATGTCTGTAGCTAGGCTTGTGGAGGGGAGTCTGCATTTTTTGCTTGGGCACAATCTGAGCACAATCTCTGGGGCTGTTTTTTGCTATTTTTTAACTTTTAATTGAGGATTTTTACTTTACTACAGTTTCGGGGTTTGCAAAGCCTACATTCGGCTTCTTGTTCATCTAATAAAGTAATTTTGAAGAACACTGACAACTGGTTCCTTTTTAGTGGAAAATACTTGTACAAAGCAGATGTTTCTCACAGGAGATACATTTAGCAATAAATATTTTGTTTAGAAGAATGCTGGTAGTTTTAGTCTCTGCTTCGTTGTCCCACTTTTTTGTTCCAAGGTTATTTTTGAGTCAATATTTAATCGATTAAAATGTATAATTAGCAAAATTCAGATGGGACATCATTCAGAAATTAGATCCAGCTTTTAGGGTTAACTGATTAAAAATAACTATCTAAATACACATTATATTTTTGTCATCTAAAATATAAACATTTAAACATTTCTATTAGAGTCTGTATTTTATTGTTTATTGGAATTGACCTCAGGTTGTACACATTAGATTAAATAGGGATACACTGTATTTCTTCACCTCTTCCCCAAATTCCTAACTCTTACTGGCTAGGAGAACCTTGAAAACCTTCACTGTGAAACATAAGAAGGGCATTCGTTAGTAGTAATGGCACCTAAACTGTCTTTTCTCACCAGTCCCTCTGACTTTCTGCTTGCCAGTCTTCCAGCATTCTTCCTGATCCTACCTCTGTTAGTTGAAATAGAAGCATTTCTAAATGATTATTCATTTTTATGTAACTCGATGCAATTAACGACAACACAAAATGTATAATCTTGTCAGTGGTTTACTTCTGTTGTTTAATATACCGGTAGCTCTTAGTGACAGTACTTCAAAAAGAACTTGGTTACTGCAAGTTTTTAATGGCTGTTTTATCGGTTATAGATTGAAGTACTTTATGTTCTTAATTAAGATTTGCAGTAAGTCCTGCCCATCTTTATCTTTGTGAATTTGCCTTAAATCAAGCATGATTATATTTTAGTTACCAAAATTTGTTTTCCCTTTATTATTTTTATAACTCATGAAGACTGTTTTACACCTCAGAAACCATTATTCACAAAAATATAACTAACCACTTCTTTATACTGATTGACCTGTATAAACTAACTAAAAAATAAACAAAAAAATGGGAAAAAAAGAGAAACACTACAAAATAGTTCAAGTTCATATTTATTGTCATGGGGCAGCTAATCTGGTTTCCTTTTTAATAATTTACCACCCACTGGCCCTAAGCCATAATTGCATTAAAAAAAACAAGAACTTAAGTCTGAAATTGACACATACAATAGATTCAATATTGGGTATTCTTTTTGTTAGTAATTTTTTTAAATATATCGTGCATTGTTTATAGTTTTTATCTAGTTGCCTGTTAAGCACTTGCAGTAAATCTACTTTAATGCATATTTGTCTATTAATTTAAATATTAGCTGGTCGCAATTTTGTTTGTTTTCATACCGATGCATTAATTACAAACAAAAGGTGTTGTGCAGTGTTGCATACTTATTTCAAATATCTTCAGCTTCACTCTGCAGTATGTAACTTAATTTGTCATGGATAGTGATTTCAAAAAAATGTAGGAATAATTCACAAAAAAATGGTAATGTTTACTTATACTGACACTTAAGCCTTGCTACCTGCAGTATTTTGAACATAATGTGTTGATTAGGTTGTAATGTTGTTGACAAAGCACTTCTTACTGCTGGGAAATTAAGTCCCATCCTCTACACTGTTTGCACTTATAGTGTTAGAAGTTATTACTTTATTATAATTAGTTAGTCCTTTATTTTCAGAATTATTTAGATAATTATTGGAACTACTAGCTGTGTTACCTGGCTTCGCCTGGGAGCTCTAAAATTAGATCTGCCTCATCATAAAATGGATTTGAATAAAAGTCTACCAATAGGAAACAGTTTTTTTATTTAGAAATTAGAAGTTAAGTATGTGTACTAACTCAAAGACAACATCCCCAGTTGTTTTTTTCTCCTCTCTACGGTCTTCTGAACTAAAAAAGCAACTCGGCATGAGTTATAAAAATAAATCCTGCTTGGCTATAGCAGATATTTTGCTTTTTCCTATGAAGTGGGCAAAAAATATGCTGCAAACATTCTTAAAGATGAATGTTAAAAGGTATTGCACGTTTGCAATGTACGATGTGCATGCAGAGGGATAATAGCATTGGCTTTTAAAAAAAATGTAAGGCACTTCCTTGATATATAGTGTAATCTGTTAATGTCAGATTTATTATGATGTGCACACAGTACAATTCAATTCCTATTGAAGTGACCCTCCATGTGGACAGGGGAGAAAGGAAGACATTGTGGAAATAAAAAAAAAATGAAAGGCACATTCATATTTATGGGTACAATAAAGATTAAAGAAACAGAATAGTGTCTTTAAGCAATGTTACGGCAAGAAAAGAAATAAGCTATAACTGTTTACATCCCTGACTGCCACTTTTCCATTGTTATGGCCATGGAGAACATCCTGACTGCTACTCTGGCATTTTATTCGACTCTGAAACATACTGTTTCGCTATCGTGTTTCAGTCCAGTTCGTTGCTCATTGACCCTTCCAACTCGCAAATCTTACTCCATTTCCCATTTTTGACACTAGTCTCTTTGCATAGAGAGCTGTATGCGGTCCTCTCCTATGAATGCCATTGGTTGTGGGAGCCTGATGAGCTCAGCCCTCAGTTTCTTTCAGTAGATTTAATTTGTATAGGCTGAAGTCTGCTGGCTAGTGCCAAAAACAAATGCTGACTCAGCTACTTAAAGTTATTGATGTGCCACTTCACAGCTGAGAGACTACACTTATTGCCTGCAAGCAGTGCTTGAAATGGTACTGACAGTACTCTGTTTAGTCAGTGTCTTGTTTCTCCTTTAGATTTGTTGCTTTTCCCCTTGTAATTTGGAGTACATGTACTGCATCTCAGTACTGTATATGGTATCGATGGGGGGCTCCCCTTAAAGCATAAAGAGCCGTTGATATTGGCCCATTTCAAGCAATACAGTGGCTCTTTCCATTCAAACTTTGCTTATGATGCTTTGACCAGGCTGCCTACCCTCATCCACAGGGCACTACTACTAAACAAACTAAGCACAGGAGTCTCACACTGTTCCTGCTGTACATATGAGTACCTGACAGCTTTCTTGTGAGGTGTGCAAAGTTTAAAAAAAATAAATGGTAATGACCGCAGTTTGGTGCTTTAAGGAAATTTTGGCAAATGTTTGGCTCTAATCAATGATGTTTATTTTCAATGATGTGTCCAACCAGTCAGCAATGGATGATATCGACCACTGGCTCAGCCCTAATCAGAAGTACTATAAAATGAAGTACTTTTCTGTATTTAAATGATTGATTTACTAGAGTTACTTACTCTTGGAAAATCTTGCATAAAGTTGCACATGAGTAAAACACTTCTGCTGTAAATCAATTCCTGCGTTTCCAACTGACCTTGACTTGTTGATGGTCATCACAAAACAGAATTTTGCAGGAAACTATTCTTTTTGAATTGAAACTGGTCATCATTAGCAATAATGTGAATTTTGATTGTATATTGTTATCATTAGATGTTTACAATTTTCTTTTGTTTCCATTGTTTACTCAAACATTTCTTTTTGTTTTTTGTCAGGTTTATGTTTAAGCATGTTTTTTGCTATAACCGTAGCCAGACAATACTCAATGTCCTAACAGTAAATATTATTTTACTTTTACTTATTAGGAGCAGAAAGGGCATTTATAGGCTGCACATTACATGGCCTATGCCAGTGTTTTCCAGCCTCGGTCCTGTGGGCCCCCTGTGACTACAGGTTTTTGTTCCAACCAGATTCCTAATCAGTGACAACACTGATAGCACTGATCTCATTTAATTAGCTGTTATTATTGTTCTTTTTTTCTACATTCAGAAAAGCACAGCAGCATGATTTTTACATGTATAAGACATTTAGAAATATTTCTGCTTTTGCTATAGATTTAAATGCTTAACTCTCTTTTGTTAATTAGATAGATAGTTTCATTATATTTTTGCCCTTTCTCTGTGCAGTTTTTCCCTTCATTGTATCTTATTAATGACAATTAAAAATGAGCAGAGCAGACACACTGGCAAACAACACTGAATACTCAAAGGCTGCAAGTACTTTAGCATCAGATTCACTAATTAGTAAATAATGGATTAATTAAACAATTAGAATGCCTAGAAAAGTAGAATGAAAATATTGTTAAAAAGAAAAAAAATACATTTTTCCTATATAACTGCTTTGTACATTTTAATATATACCAGTGTGTGTGTGTGTGTGTGTGTGTCTATATACAGTAATCCCTCCTCCATCGCGGGGGTTGCGTTCCAGAGCCACCCGCGAAATAAGAAAATCCGCGAAGTAGAAACCATATGTTTATATGGATATTTTTATATTGTCATGCTTGGGTCACAGATTTGCGCAGAAACACAGGAGGTTGTAGAGAGACAGGAACGTTATTCAAACACTGCAAACAAACATTTGTCTCTTTGTCAAAAGTTTAAACTGTGCTCCATGACAAGACAGAGATGACAGTTCTGTCTCACAATTAAAAGAATGCAAACATATCTTCCTCTTCAAAGGAGTGCGTGTCAGGAGCACAGGCTGTCAGAAACAGAGAGCAAAGCAAACAAATCAATAGGGCTGTTTGGCTTTTAAGTATGCGAAGCACTGCCGCTACAAAGCTGTTGAAGGCGGCAGCTCACACCCCCTCCGTCAGGAGCAGGGTGAGAGAGAGAGAGAGAGAGACAGAGAAAAACAAAACAGTGAAAAATCAATACGTGCCCTTTGAGCTTTTAAGTATGTGAAGCACCGTGCAGCATGTCGCTTCACGAAGCAGCTACACACAGAAGGTAGCAACGTGAAGATAATCTTTCAGCATTTTTAGACGAGCGTCCGTATCGTCTAGGTGTGCGAACAGCCCCCCTGCTCACACCCCCTACGTCAGGATCAGAGAAAGTCAGCGCAAGAGACACAGAGAAAAGTAAGTTGGGTAGCTTCTCAGCCATCTGCCAATAGCGTCCCTTGTATGAAATCAACTGGGCAAACCAACTGAGGAAGCATGTACCAGAAATTAAAAGACCCATTGTCCTCAGAAATCCGCGAACCAGCAAAAAATCCGCGATATATATTTAAATATGCTTACATATAAAATCCGCGATAGAGTGAAGCCGCGAAAGGTGAAGCGCGATATAGCGAGGGATCACTGTATATATATATATATATATATATATATATATATATATTTTTACCAAAGTTAGTTTTCTAATTTCTATATTGTTCCCAAAACACAGAACTTGGGAAATAACACATCACTTAATTAGCTCAGGAGTCCAATTAAAAACAGAAGTCGGTTGGAACAAAAACCTGCAGCCACAGGGGGGGCCACAGGACCGAGGTTGGGAAACACTAGCCTATGCAATAAATTGAATGTTTTAAGCATTGTACAGAAATAAACCAGGTGAAACATTGTCAACTACGTACAGCATTGGCCATGGAAAGCATCTCCATTGGCAGTGTTTTTGATCTGGAAGAGATTGCATCAGAACTACATATTAAAGGGACATCACTGATTCAGTAATGTTATAAAGGTGGAATGTCTGCCAATAAAAAAACAAAAATCACAAACTCACTCAAAAGCACTATCCTGATCTGTTTCTATTACATTCTGTACAACAACATCTCCATCAGCAATGGAAAAAATTGTGCTTCATTTTCTGTTCAATTGTAGCTTGCTTCCATTTGTTAATTTACTGTTTTTAATTTCCTTTTTGCTTCTCTGACTTCAAAAAGTGTTTTAATGCTGACTGTTGATTTGATGGGTATCAAATAAGCTACTGCATGAGAAAGTGGGTTGCAACACCAATCGTGAGGAGTAAGAAGAAGCCTACAGAGTAGGGAGTACCCAAGGTTATTTAGTTCAACTTCAAGGACAGCACTGTTTCTCTTTCTCTTCTTCCCACCTACTCTCACACCAGCAGCTGCACCTGGCACTCTCTATAGCAGTCTTGCTAACCATGTATTCTTTGAGCTTCACCGAACTTTCCTGCTCTAAATTTGCTTCTGCAAGCAGCCTTCATTTGCATAAACCAGCATACCCTCATTTCTTTGTATGATAGATTGTCCAACATGAGGTGAAGAGTGGATTCATTTTGTTAGTGTCCCGTTTGTTACAGAATTACTACTGCCAAATATCGACAAAAAAACACAGACCAGCTAAATTTCCTTTTCCTGTAACGTCACCAAATTTCAGTTAAATTGGTCAGAGATTTTGGGGTACTTAGTTTTTCTATTAAGGGAGGAGGTTACCCCTAAATATTGATATATTGAAATGTTCTTTTCATAGCTGATATTTATTGAGGCAGATGTACAATCCTGTCGACCTTAAACTTTAACTTAATTGGAAATAGTTTTTTTTTTTTTGTTGATATGTGAATGAGTGAGTTAGTCAGTCAACTTTGCATTATATACAGTGCCCTCCATAATGTTTAGGACAAAGACACGTTTTTCCTTGAGTTACCTCTTTGTTCCACAATTTAAAATTACAAATCACACAATTTAGATGTGATTAACATGCACATTTCAGACTTTCATTTAATAGAACTTGAATACACCTCAGTCACACCTTGTACAATTGAGAACCCTTTTTATTCATGGTCCCTCCATTTCAGGGTACCAAAATGGTTGGGACAATTGGCATTACAGGTGTTTTTGGGCACTCAGGTAAGTTTCATTGCTTCATTAGTGCAAGCGTAGGATACCTCAGGTTGTTTCTATCTATAGACTACCTTTGGAGTCGGTAGTTGCCATTGTTCACCATGAGGACAAGAGTTGTGCTAATGAAAGTCAAAGAAGTTATTACGAGACTGAAAAACAAGAGACACTTTGTTAATTGGGATTTTTTTTCACCAACCTTGGAAAGAATGGAATTTTATTAGCCTTGGCTGTAAAGTTCCTAGTGTTTACTGAAGCGTACTGAACCAGACAGACTAATACATTTTCTTAACCCACTCAGTACAGTAAAGACTCAGGAAAGTCTTAGCATTATGCAGGCAGCACCAGATGAAAGACAATAAATCAACCCATGAGGCCAATTTACATAAGGAACCATTGCACCTATAGTGCATCTTTAGGTTGTGGGAAGAAACCAAAGAACTAAGGAAAAACATATTCAAGGGACCATGTTGCTGCCAGGAAAAAGAACCACTGACTTGATATCCTAATACTCTTTCTTGTACTTGCTGCCCTTTGTATGCCACAGTTTTGTATGTGTGTGTGTGTGTGTGTGTATATATACCGAACCCCCTTACAACCTCCCCCTTCATCTCCACTCTTCACCAGCTACGTATATATTCCCTTTGATTCCTGTATGTCTGATCATTTTCCTCTGATGAAGACACCTGGCAGGTTGTCAAAAGCTTAGGAATAAAAAACTATTTTAAGATACGTGACTCATTTTTTTCCTTTGTGGATCTCCAGCTACAAATATGCAAACCGTATCACAGACCTTTGGTTCCACATATAATATGTATAGTTGTCAGCTGAGGCAAGGATAGGACTTGAAAGAAATTCTGGGGTGCCAGTTGGACTATCTTGTAAGGTAAAATAATTGAAAATAGCAGGCACCTGAGAGGACATTGTGTAAACAAAATAATCTTTTAGCTGATGGTTTCAAATCGATAGGCTGTCGAGAGTAGTCCAGTCACAGAGTAGGAGCTCCGTAACACAGGTCACATGTGCTAAATGAGACGCCACCTTTCAGGAGTGTCTTATTTTTATAGCTCCTGGACCCAAAGGGGTGGGGTCAGTTGCCCTTAGTGGGTGTCTTTTCTGAGTTATGGGTGATAAGAGAGATAAGAGAATTAGTGATCGCCCCTCCAGTGTCCCTGGGTGGTAGTGCTTACCGTAGATGAGCCTGGAAGGTAATCTTTGGACGTGCAATCTTGACAATACATATACTGTACAGTCTATAATTTTACTTTCAGTTCCTTTTGCATAGTTCAGTTCTCAAACATTAATTGTAATTCTTTATTTTTATGTTACTCCAATGTCATTCTTGTAATTTTAGCTCCTGTCACCAAGACCACATCCATTACCCCTCTATATACTGCATTAAAACATTTAAGCAACCCATCAGAGAAAGTTTATATGATTCTTTTTTATCAGTGTACATGAACTCAGAAATATGATTTCATGAAGTACCTAATGATCCACAACTGTAATTGCTGAGGCACTAGAATTTTTTTTTTTTTTGCTCAATCCTGATAACTACACATATATTCTGATCACCTTCCCACCCTTTATATTATTACTTCCATCAGTTGTATTAAATTTTAAACTTCAGATTGCCACCTCAGAACTTTCCAGTCCCTTGCAGAGCAATACACTCATTACTAACTATACAATTTGAAGGGCCCTTTTACACTACTTTTAAATAAAGCAACAAAATAATGTTTGGTAAAGTCTTAGTACTATCATTTTTCAGCTTTGAGAAGGAAGTATTTTTCCCAGAATTCATTTTATAAATCTTTGGACTTACGGTGCATGCCATATCATAAATTTGTTTTTGTTTTTCATAATTTGAAAAAAAAAGTACATCATACTATTCCCTTTGAAAGTCTTGCTTCTTTTCCCAAACTTATTCTCATCTTTCAGCTAATTTCTTATCCCCCAAAACCCCTGATATTCTTTGGCTAGCATTAGTTCTATAGTTTTGTTGCATGTTTTTCTTTTTTAATCTTTACATATTTTTCCTAAACAGTGTTTTAATTTGCACTGTAAAAAATACTACATAATTTTACATAATGTCTTACCAAATTAATATAATCCCAGAGCTCCTGTATGTACTGTAGCAAAGGCAAATTCAATGGCTTGTTATTTTGAGTCATACTGCATAATCAGGTCAAGAGGGATGAGGCTTAACCCCCATGTGACCAGTTCAAAGATGAGTTTTAGTTAATATGATTTTTTTAGTTTTACTATTTATTTTGAACCTTTGTGTTTTGCTCATGTAAATTACCTGGCAAAGATCAATTATAGAGCTCAGCCTGAAAGACGCCTACTTTTTTATTTTGAATGTTTTTGAGGTGATACAAAGAAGGAATAAGTGAAGCATTTGTGTTCTAATTTTTCTGTCTATTCTCTTTTGCTTCAGTGCACTTTGCAAATAGTCATATCTTTCTGAAACTAGATGCAGCGCTAAATTTGGACAAGTAGAAAAAAGTTAATTGAATAGAAACCTTGTGAATTGATATTTGGCTGAAGCTGTTATTCCTATTAACTTTTAACAGGGTGACCCCAGTGTCTGAGAGAGGTTGCAAGCCCATGGACTGCTGACTACTTAACAGAAGATGTTCAAGTGCTTAAAGAAATTGGATTTAAATGGATCTGTCTTTTGGGAGTGGGGATGAAAATTGTTTTATATGGAGTTATAAATATATGCTTTGGTATCTAGAAAATAATGAAAAGAAGCTATTAAAATGGAAAGAACATCACAATATGGAAGCTGTGACCTATGGTATGAGTTGTTAGACCACATTAATTTATTTCACATATTGTTTCTCGTAATGTACATAATTCTGGAGCATGTAAACCTGCTGTACACAAATAATTCTTCCATATGTACTGTAAATGCAAAGCAGTGATGTTAAATGATGGGATATGAAGCCAAGGCATGTGGTTTTAAGTTGAACTCTTTAGCATTTAAGCCACACTGCCCACGGCATTTTAGTGATTTTTGTGTGATTTGCTGCAGTCTAGCATTCAAAATAATAAAGCTTAAGGTATTTACAATTTCATATATGCAGACCCACATAATTTGTTGCTGCATTAATCACAAACATTTAATTAAAGTTTTCTTTAAAAATGTTTTGACCTTACTTACTGAAAGTTTGGCAGCCTGAATGTACCCCAAAATGATGTAGCTGGTGTTATAAAAGTTCTTTAGATGCATGGATTTGTAGTCTTTTCTAGTCCTAGTACATTTACTTTTATGTTTCAATGTTTAAATTGCCTATTACAAATTGGAGAGCACCTGAATTACACGTGAGAAATGTCTGTCTTTTTTAATGCTCTGTGAAGTATTTTAAAAGTTATTTTTCTAAATTACCGGTAATTAGGGTCTGACCCTTATTTTTTCAATCAGTACTTAGTAATGTGCACTATTGACATTTATACATTATGTGCAAAATCCCAGCAAACATCTATTGTTTTTTGATAAACACACACATTATACAATTTCCTATAAAACACAAGTCAAATTTAATATCAGAACACCAGTTACTGGATTTTTTATGCCTTTGTGCAAATAAATGAAAATAATAATTTAAATCACTTATTGTTAATTATATTTAACATTAATTTCATTATCGATGAATTACTAGAACTTGGTAATTGGTAAATGTGTGCCTTAGGATTATTTTGTGTAATATTTGCACTATAAAGTAATATGAATGTTGGTAGTAATAGGTGGTCTAATTAAGGATTCTGTAGTTAAGTTATGATTTTGAGTGTGCTCTTACAGTTGCAGTCTGAGATTTTTCCTAGTAGACTAATGTCAAAGCAGACTTTAAGGAGGTTTTAATTATTGTCACTTTGTGTGGAACTGTCAGGTAGAGTGTAGTATTTTGGCTACTTTGGCTGCTGGTACAGTATGAAGAAGTATGTATTATCTTTAATTGATAGTGTAGCAGTTGAGGTGTGTATCCACCTCTTGAACCCTCAGGTACCACTTCAAACACCAGGTGAAAGTACAAGACTCTTTTATTTTGCACTCACGTGCACAAAGCACCCTCCACTCCACACTACTCATATAATCAATAAACTCACAATACTACTCTCTCCTCCTCGCCCAGACACTTCGCCACCCTACCTCCCAGCTCAGCTCAGTGTACTGGGCTTTCCCAGAGTCTTTTATACACCCTGATCCGGAGGTGCTCCTGCCCAACAGTCCACAGTTCCTTATTCCTTCCGGGTCAGGGTAAACAGTCTTTATCTTCACTCCGGAAGCACGTCGTTTCTTCCTGTCCCGGGATTATGACGCACTTCCGGGTTATAGGGCATATAGGAGTCCACGGGCCTCCCGACAGCGACTCCCAGTGGTCCCCAGGGTATCCAGCAGGGCTGTGTACAAAAACTACATAGTCCATGAGGCCCTGCTGGAACTCGGGGCACGTCCATGCTGTTGGGGGAGCTCCTATCGGCGGCCTGGGGGTGAGGGCCGGAATAGGAAGCCAGCAATCCACCACAATACATAGTAACATTTTTAAAATATGTTTAAAAAGAAGTGATGCCTGAAAATGTGCATATACTGCACTGAAACCTGCAAGTTGTGCCTTGGAATTTAGAGAGAAGATGATCTCTCAGGAAAATATCTTTTAGGATTTTGTTTTTCTTTTTTTTGGGGTGATTGCTGTGTAGGGTATGTAATACAAGTGGTTTTTAACTGTCTAGTGTGTTATGGACTGCTGATTCTACATTGTTCCTGTATATAAAATACATATGAATTTATGCATTTGTCTTGGGTTGGGTGCAGTTATAGTTGTAAGAAAAAATAAGAATATCAATAGTGCCGCCTCTTCTCATTGGGCGCTGATGTGTTAAATGTTTGCATTACAATATAAAATTTAATACTACTGAAATCTAGTCATTGTAATTTCTTTTTCATCAGATACATTTCCAAAATGAGAATTTGTAAATAAGAGATAAATGAAGTGATACCTGTTATCAGTAAATTGGTACAAGATTGCATTACAACTGTAAATGACTTATGAAGTGAAATTGTATTTGTATAGTGTGGCTAATTCATTTTTCTTGAATGCTTCTCTTCAAAACCCACAATTAAAAATAATTCAGTCCTATGTCTTCTGTTATATATCATTTACAGCCCTAAAAATTATTACCAGTATATGTAAGACGTAATGAGAATGATAAAAACATCTGATGAAGTATCAGCTGAGGATGGTAGTCATTTTGATCCTTTTATCCTGGACAAAGATAATAAATAATGTAATGCTTGTTTATTACAGTTAAAATCCGGCCCAATCTCTTCTCATAACTTCCTTTAAATGTAGAGTAAGGTTTATCCCCTCACCCTACTGTCAGCTTGGCATATTTCTGTTGTTACTGTTAATGTTTCATTCAGTAGTTTGTTCCTGTCACCCGATCCTCTGTTTAATGTCATTCAAGTAACTAACTGTGTTCAATGGCAAGACTGTGATTATTTTAGAAGTTAAGCTGTACTTGATTGAATAAAAATGATTATGTCTCTCTGTGATCACACATCCAGTATTGCTATCACATATAATGACAATAATCAGTCTGTAAGAACTTCCCATTTTCTTTTCACAGTAATGGTTCCCTTACGACACCCTTTTTTAAATGTTGAGGATTACTTGAGATACACAAAAACAGATTTAGAATACAGTCACTTCCAAAAGGATTAATTTTACATAAATAAGAAACAGAGGCTGTTTCAAACTATAAACTTTCAAGTTTGAATAGGGCCATGCTGCTTAAGCTGGTAAACATTTACATATAATCATTTATATGTAAAAATTCCTTTTGCAAATACTTTTTATAAAGGCTTTTTTTGGAAAGATGAATGCAACTGCTGGTAGGTAAGGCAGTAACAAGCACGAGTCAAATACGTGCTAAAAGAAATCTCAGTCCAAGAGTTTGTTTTAAAACGTTTAGTGAAATTTCAAAGCAAACAATCCAGACAAGAATAAAAGAAAAGGTTGTTACACACGTAGAATAGAAAGCAAAAAAAAAAAAAGACAAAAAAATGTCTCTTCTCTAAATGTAGCCTTTTCTTGTGAAACTTACTAGAAGCTGTTTTACTTCACCTTCAGTACGTTCTAAATGTATCGCGCTGCACATTCAATTGAGCAAGTTGCGTTACATGCTATTGGGCACGTTAAGGCATGGTTTGAAACCGTGTGGCCTCCATGCCTTACTTACAACAAGGCAGGTCACTAACTGAGACTAATCTGTAGTCCAGAGGGACAAGAAATAGTTAGAATATACCAATTCAATTCAGCTTGTGGGGGTTATAAGAATCTTCCATAGACTGCACTAATATGTAGGCAAACATTTAACATAACTAAGCAAACACTTCTACCTACTTGACATAACCTAAATAACTAGCAAATGGCTCGTACAATGACTACCAATAAAAGATGTGTGTGTGATAGGAGAAATTATACAATAAACATAGAGATAACAAATACCATACATCTAAAAAAAGTAAATAACACTAGAAGGTTTTCATAAAAAAGTAATAGTCCAGGGTAATGAAGGGTTATAGTCTATCCAAGCAGCACTAAATGCAAGGCAACTGCGAGGTCCACTTGTGCTCACACACTCATACTTGCATAGGGCCAGTATGGAATCGCCAGTTAACTGCATATGTTTAGAGATGTAGTTGGAAAATCTATGAAAACGTGCAACATTCAACACAAACGATGACTGGGTGTGGGATTCAGTAGGTTAACATGCTGACCACTGAACCACCTAACCTCCCTTTAAATGGTTCATTGTTTTTTTTATTAATTAATTTTCAAATCCTGCTTTTTTCAACAGCAGTGGGCTGGACCCAACCCTATTGCTATCCAATATTTAATATAAAATATAAAATCAAATATTGAAGTCAGTCATTCAGTCATTTTCCAACCTGCTATATCCTAACACAGGTCACGGGGGTCTGCTGGAGCCAATCCCAGCCAACACAGGGCGCAAGGCAGGAACAAATCCCCAGGCAGGGCGCCAGCCCACTGCGGGACACACACACACACACACACCAAGCACACACTATGGACAATTTAGGATCGCCAATGCACCTAACCTGCATGTCTTTGGACTATGGGAGGAAATCGGAGTCCCGGGAAGCAAACCCAGGTCTCCTTACTCCTTACTCCTCGTGCTACCACTGCACCACCATGCTGCCCCAAATATTGAAGTAAAAATCCATATTCATTCAATGAAAGGGGTATTGTTCATTGAAAGAAATAATGGATGGAGGTTTACTGAGTTTGGTAGATTGTATGATAATTATAATAAATTTCACATAGTACATCTTCTACTGTAGACCATTAATTCATTAAAACATTTACAAGTCATTCATCCCTGAAAAAATTAATCCAAGATAACATTAAGTCGAACTTTGAGGGTTCCTAAAGTTCTAGGGTACAACCGTACTTTAATTTAATTCCAAATGTCTGATTCAGAGGGAAGAAAAGCCTTTTGACTTTTGTGCAGAATTTACCTTTTAACTAGGTTTCATCTGTGTCCTCATTTTTTTGAAGTGCTCATTTCAAAGGAACAGCTGGGATCCACCACTCTAATTCCCTTCATAATTTTAAAACATTTCTGTCAGGTCACTTTTTAATATCTATTTTCTTAGACTGAATAGATTCAGTTTCTTTAATCTTGCCTTATAGCTTCTACTTTGTACTCTTAGAGTCTGTGTAGCTGCTCATATCTGTATTTCTCTAGCATGACTATATCTTTTTTACGAGTATGGGATTCAGGCCTGCACACAATATGACAGACAAGGCCTCACAAGTGCTTAATATAGCTTAAGGATAACCATCCTTGCCTTCTACTCCACAAAACCTTCTTAACTGCTTCTGTACATTGTCTTGATGTAGACAGTGACAAGTCCATTAGAAGTTCCATGCCTTTATCATAAGATTTTCTTTCAAATATCACATCCCTATTCTTTATTCAGATATACCACATGTAATACTTTATATTTATTTACATTAAATTCCCCATGCCACAAACTTGCTTGAGCCAAAATTTTGTCCACATCCCTTTCCAATGTTCAAATAAATCAACCTTTTATTTATATTTTTATCAAGATACATGAAATAGCAGTGGCCCCACCACTGATCCTTGAAGGACACTACTACTTCCAACATAATTTAGAAAAAGATCCTCACACTAGATTTGCTTCTGGTGTTGAAGCTGATTTGGCATGCATCTATGCACTGTACCTTCAACTCCCAGAACTTATAGGTTGATTACTAGCCTCTCAAATCTTGTCACATGCTTTCTGAAAATCAAGATTAATAATATGATGCACAACTCTCTGATGGAATGCTTTTGTTTCTTTCTAATTGAATTCTAGCATGTTAGTAAAGACAGGATCTCTCCATCTCAACCGATGCTGACTGTTGACTAGTACACCACTTTATCTTGCTTGTTTTCCTTAATTGCTTCCCTTCATTTGCCTTTTGATATATGTAACTTTTCTGGCCTATAGCTACTTGGATCTGTCCCATCGCCTTCAGTAATAAAGAATAACATCTAGCATATAGGTTAGTACTGTATGTTTTTTTGTTAGTACTATGTTTTTTTTACCAGTGTCTAACAATATGATATTTTAAAATCTTTAAACAGGTAGGGAAGTTTATGTCATTTTAAAAGAAAGTAAGTTGTACAACCAGTTATAGCTCTGGGACATTTACGACAATACTAAATCAGATAAGACCTTTTCTTAAGTGCTTTTGAAACATCTGTGGTGGGGAGGACAAGAGTTGACCAGAGTGGGACAGGTGGGCAGGGTCGCTTTATGTTGTGTGAGCCCATGTCCCCAGGAAAAAAGGCTGGAATGAAAGGGATAAATAGAATTTATGGCATGCCTTCACCCCTCCAAGAGGAAAGCTTAGGCTGGAGTGGGGGCTAAATCTGCCTTTACTGAATCATGTTTTGAACAGGACTGGAATGAAACAGGGGAGTCGTCCTGCACTGTGATATCTTATTGTTCCAGGATGTGTATCAATGAAGCTGGACCAACATAAAAACAGGTAACAAAAGAGCTCTCTCTCACTCTTGGCTGCCCAATGCAGGCAGACCATGCTGCCACCAACACTCACAATGGGTCAGTTAAGACCTATTCTACACTGAGACAGATACATTTAAAAATTAATCTATATTTGTTAATTCATTTCACCTTCCTTAATGTTGATGTTGGTTATAAATGGGAAAATCTAGAGAAATACCCATGCAGAGAGCAAATTGGCATGGCATACAACTCCAGGACACTGGAGCTATGAGACACCAGTACTAACTGCTGCAGTCACCAAGTACTGAATCATTTGGACTTTATTAATGATTGTATTAATTTACCTAAATCATAATTATCATAATAGTGCCATAATTATTTTCACCTCAGTTTCGGGTAGTTTTCATGTTCTCCCTTTGCAGGAGCCTATCTTGTAATATTTTATGAGGTTAGAGAATACATTGGCAGGGATCTTAAACTAGTACTAAATTCAAAGTGTTTCCTCTTTACGATTTTCATAAAGCATTCGACTCAGTTGATTGAGCTGCCCTGTGTGGGACATCCTGCGACTTTGCAGGATCCATCTGAAGTTGCTGGATATCATGGCCAGCCTGTACACGGGTACTGTGAGTGCTGTACAGAGTGGAGGCAGAACCTCTGTGTTTTTCCCAGTTGATTCTGGGTTTTGTCAGGGGTGTGTTCTTGCTCCTACTCTGTTCAATGCTTGCATGGACTGGGTGTTGGGCAGGGTTGTGGAGTCCAGTGGCTGTGGGGCATCTGTTGGTGAAGAAAGATTCACCGATCTTGAATTTGCTGCTGATGATGTGATATTTGCAGAGTCAATGGAAGTTCTGATCAGGGTTCTCGAGAGACTGAGCGAGGAGTGTGAGTGTCTGGGCTTGCAAGTGTCCTGGATAAAAAGCAAGATCCAGGCCTTTAATGGCCTCTTGAGCACAGCCATCAGCTGTCTGTGAAGAGAGTGTCAACCTTGTTGAGAGGTTTACTTACCTCAGCAGTTGCATTCATATTTCTGGTGACTCTTCCTATGAAGTCAGTAGACGGACTGGGAGAGCACTGGGGGGTCATGAGGTCACTGGAAAGGAGTGTGTGGCACTCCTGATATCTATTCAAAAGGACGAAGGTCCAAGTCTTTAGAGTCCTGGGGCCTCATGTATAACGCCGTGCGTAGAACTCACACTATAACATGGCGTAAGCACAAAAGCGGGAATGTGCGTACGCACAGGAAAATCCAGATGCAGGAATCTGTGCGCACGCAAACTTTCACATTCTTCCACTACAAAAATCCCGATCAGCGTGAAAAGTAACGCACGTGCACGCGCCTTCTGTCCCACCCCAACTCCTCCCAGAATTACGCCTCTTTGAATATGCAAATCGATATAAATAGCCTTCTGTGAAAAGACAATGGGAAAAGCACGGGGGAAAATATAAGAATTTCAGCGAATACCAAGTGGAGGCAAAGGAAAAACGTACTATTTGTTGGTTTAAACAGTGGTATAATCAACAAAAGGAAGTTGATCGAGTGACAGAGTGTCGGAGAAAGGAATGTGGGTCTAAGAAAGAAAGGGTGGCCACACAGGAACAGTGCACTGCTTTGACGCTGGGTGCCGCCAGTCTGCAAAACCGAGCGGAGAAATTGCGTACGCCAAGGTATGAGGTACCGTGGAAATGTGCGTGGCTTTACGCCAAGTTTAGGTTTTATACATCGCGATTTGAGCGTGGAAACGTTCGTACGCAACATGTCTGTGCATACGCACCGTTTATACATGATGCCCCTGGTGCTTCCTGTTTTGCAATATGTTTGAGACATTGATGATATCCAGTGACCTGAGGTGAAGGCTAGACTCCTTCAGTACTGTGTCTCTTCAGAGAATCCTTGGGCATCACTGGTTTGACTTTGTGCTGAATGAGTGGTTGCTCATGGAGTCCCAAATGAGGCACATTACCTGCATTGTAAGAGAGCATCAGTTTTGGCACTGTGGCCATCTGGCACAATTCCCAGAGGGTGATCCAGTTCACAAGATCCTCATTTTTAGAAACCAAGCAGCTGAACCAGGCCAAGGGGACGCCTTTGTAACACCTGGCTGCAACAGATAGATGGTCATTTCTGGGATCTCAAGCTGTTTCATCGTGGGTGTGGCAACATGCTGTACCAGTGCATGCTTCTGTACCTGACCTGTCCTGATCTGTTTCCAGGTCCTCAGTTACAGTATCCTTTGGTCTGTGCTTATGAGCCGCCTTCTTCAATTCAAATCCAAGGTTTTCTTTCAATTCGGTAAAATGTGGGAACTGAACATTCCATTTTTAAAATATTGAATGTTTGTCAGCAAATTCAATATGAATGTACAGTATCTCACAAAAGTGAGTAAACCCCTCACATTTTTGTAAATATTTTATTTTATCTTTTCATGGGACAACACTGAAGATATGACACTTTGATACTATGTAAAGTAGTCAGTGTACAGCTTGTTTAACAGTGTAAATTTGCTGTCCCCTCAAAATAACTCAACACACAGCCATTAATGTGTAAACCGCTGGCAACAAAAGTGAGTACACCCCTAAGTGTACTCAAATTGTGCCCAATTTTCCCTCCCCAGTGTCATGTGACTCATTAGTGTTACAAGGTCTCAGGTGTGAATGGGGAGCAGGTGTGTTAAATTTGATGTTCTTGCTCTTACACTCTCTCATACTGGTCACTGGAAGTTCAACATGGCACCTCATGGCAAAGAACTCTCTGAGGATCTGACAACAAGAATTGCTGCTCTACATAAAGATGGCCTCGGCTGTAAGAAGATTGCCAACACCCTGAAACTGAGCTGCAGCACGGTGGCCAAGACTATACAGTGGTTTAACAGGACAGGTTCCACTCAGAACAGGCCTTGCCATGGTCGACCAATGAGGTTGAGTGCACATGCTCAGCATCATATCCAGAGGTTGTCTTTTGAAAATAGATGTATGAGTGCTGCCAGCATTGTTGCAGAGGTTGAAGGGGTGGGGGGTCAGCCTGTCAGTGCTCAGACCATACGCCCACTGTACACTGCATCAAATTGGTCTGCATGGCTGTCGTCCAAGAAGGAAGCCTCTTCTAAAGATGATGCACAAGAAAGCCCACAAACAGTTTGCTGAAGACAAGCAGACTAAGGACATGGATTACTGGAACCATGTCCTGTGGTCTGATGAGACCAAGATAAACTTATTTGGTTCAGATGGTGTCAAGCGTGGGTGGCGGCAACCAGTGAGGAGTACAAAGTGTGTCTTGCCTACAGTCAAGCATGGTGGTGGGACTGTCATGGTTTGGGGCAGCATGAGTGCTGCCGGCACTGGGGAGCTACAATTCATTGAGGGAACCATGAATGCCAACATGTACTGTGACATACTGAAGCAGAGCATGATCCCCTCCCTTCGGAAACTGAATATGATAACGACCCCAAACACACCTCCAAGACGACCACTGCCTTGTTAAAGAAACTGAGGGTAAAGGGGCTGGACTGGCCAAGCATGTCTCCAGACCTAAACTCTATTGAGCATCTGTGGGGCATCCTCAAATGGAAGGTGGAGGAGTACAAGGTCTCTGACATCCACCAGCTCCGTGATGTCATCCTGGAGGAGTGGAAGAGGATTCCAGTGGCAACCTGTGAAGCTCTAGTGAACGCCATGCTCAAGAGAGTTAAGGCAGTGCTGGAAAATAATGGTGGCCACACAAAATATTGACACTTTGGGCACAATTTGGACATTTTTCACTTAGGGGTGCACTCACTTTTGTTCCCAGTGGTTTAGACATTAATGGCTGTGTGTTGAGTTATTTTGAGGGGACAGCAAATTTACACTGTTATACAAGCTGTACACTGACTACTTTACATTGTATCAAAGTGTCATATCTTCAGTGTTGTCCCATGAAAAGATATAATAAAACGTTTACAAAAATTTGAGGGGTGTCCTCACTTTTGTAGATACTGTATATCTTGCTCTCACTTTAAGGCCTGCTTGCCTTCAGTTTGCAGCCTCCTGAAAAAGATGTTTTGGATCACATGTCCTTTTAATTGGTTGATTCTTTGACTTCAGTGAGGGCCTGAGGAGCAGCAGCAAAGACGTGTCATTGCATTTATCAGCATATATGAGGGTCTTTCTTCTAATCATGCATTTTAAATTCGACACATTTAAATTTAATGCTGACCTATGTAGCCTTTATTTCTAATCCAAGTATGGAGTTATACAGGCTGATTGCTGTCAACATCTTCCCTTTTCAAATATCTTCCTGATATATAGTTTGTATATTCCTCTGTGAGTATTTCTTAATTATTGCACAGTACTTATTTCACTTGCATCACTACTTACAGTGGTGTGAAAAACTATTTGCCCCCTTCCTGATTTCTTATTCTTTTGCATGTTTGTCACACAAAATGTTTCTGATCATCAAACACATTTAACCATTAGTCAAATATAACACAAGTAAACACAAAATGCAGTTTTTAAATGATGGTTTTTATTATGGGCGGCACGGTGGCGCAGTGGGTAGCGCTGCTGCCTCGCAGTTGGGAGATCTGGGGACCTGGGTTCGATTCCAGGGTCCTCCCTGCGTGGAGTTTGCATGTTCTCCCCGTGTCTGCGTGGGTTTCCTCCGGGCGCTCCGGTTTCCTCCCACATTCCAAAGACATGCAGGTTAGGTGGATTGGCGATTCTAAATTGGCCCTAGTGTGTGCTTGGTGTGTGGGTGTGTTTGTGTGTGTCCTGTGGTGGGTTGGCACCCTGCCCAGGATTGTTTCCTGCCTTGTGCCCTGTGTTGGCTGGGATTGGCTCCAGCAGACCCCCGTGACCCTGTGTTCGGATTCAGCGGGTTGGAAAATGGATGGATGGATGGATGGTTTTTATTATTTAGGGAGAAAAAAAATCCAAACCTACATGGCCCTGTGTGAAAAAGTAATTGCCCCCTTGTTAAAAAATAACCTAACTGTGGTGTATCACCCTGAGTTCAATTTCCGTAGCCACCCCCAGGCCTGATTACTGCCACACCTGTTTCAATCAAGAAATCACTTAAATAGGAGCTGCCTGACACAGAGAAGTAGACCAAAAGCACCTCAAAAGCTAGACATCATGCCAAGATCCAAAGAAATTCAGGAACAAATGAGAACAGAAGTAATTGAGATCGATCAGTCTGGTAAAGGTTATAAAGCCATTTCTAAAGCTTTGGGACTCCAGCGAACCACAGTGAGAGCCATTATCCACAAATGGCAAAAACATGGAACAGTGGTGAACCTTCCCAGGAGTGGCCGGCCGACCAAAATTACCCCAAGAGCGCAGAGACGACTCATCCGAGAGGTCACAAAAGACCCCAGGACAACGTCTAAAGAACTGCAGGCCTCACTTGCCTCAATTAAGGTCAGTGTTCACGACTCCACCATAAGAAAGAGACTGGGCAAAAACGGCCTGCATGGCAGATTTCCAAGACGCAAACCACTGTTAAGCAAAAAGAACATTAGGGCTCGTCTCAATTTTGCTAAGAAACATCTCAATGATTGCCAAGACTTTTGGGAAAATACCTTGTGGACTGATGAGACAAAAGTTGAACTTTTTGGAAGGCAAATGTCCCGTTACATCTGGCGTAAAAGGAACACAGCATTTCAGAAAAAGAACATCATACCAACAGTAAAATATGGTGATGGTAGTGTGATGGTCTGGGGTTGTTTTGCTGCTTCAGGACCTGGAAGGCTTGCTGTGATAGATGGAACCATGAATTCTACTGTCTACCAAAAAATCCTGAAGGAGAATGTCCGGCCATCTGTTCATCAACTCAAGCTGAAGTGATCTTGGGTGCTGCAACAGGACAATGACCCAAAACACACCAGCAAATCCACCTCTGAATGGCTGAAGAAAAACAAAATGAAGACTTTGGAGTGGCCTAGTCAAAGTCCTGACCTGAATCCAATTGAGATGCTATGGCATGACCTTAAAAAGGCGGTTCATGCTAGAAAACCCTCAAATAAAGCTGAATTACAACAATTTTGCAAAGACGAGTGGACCAAAATTCCTCCAGAGCGCTGTAATAGACTCATTGCAAGTTATCGCAAATGCTTGATTGCAATTATTGCTGCTAAGGGTGGCCCAACCAGTTATTAGGTTCAGGGGGCAATTACTTTTTCACACAGGGCCATGTAAGTTTGGATTTTTTTTTCTCCCTAAATAATAAAAACCACCATTTACAAACTGCATTTTGTGTTTACTTGTGTTATATTTGACTAATGGTTAAATGTGTTTGATGATCAGAAACATTTTGTGTGACAAACATGCAAAAGAATAAGAAATCAGGAAGGGGGCAAATAGTTTTTCACACCACTGTATTTCACAGTAGTGAATTGGGCACTTATTTTTATTCTGTAAAATCATTGTGTAGCTCATAAAATTCAAACATTATTCACCTCTCTACGCTCTTTGCTGCTGTCTATTATAACGAATCACAACTTGATTGTAAGAAGGAAGGAACCCCAAAATGTAATTTCATCAAGCTAAGGAGGATGTTACTTTCTTGACTTCAGTAAAAGGAATGTGTACAGGTATCAGGGGTCTAGGTAACAATATTTTTGAGAAAAATATAAGATGCAAGTTATAACACCTTTTTTAATATAGCCTTCTTTGCATGTCTTTAGCACTAAGACTAAATAATTCTCAAGCCTCTGTTGTTTAACTATACATTCAGTTTTACCAAATTACATCACTAGAGGTCAGCATTGTTGAATAAGTAGAAACATTAGTGAGCTCATCAGATAGCAAAATATATCACAAAAAAGACTTCCATTTAAGTGAAATAGTCAGTAATAAAGTTATTGACAAGCACTTGACATTTGGAGCTTAGTAATATTTTTTTTCCTTCATTTATAAATGGATGCATTATATATGTGCATGTACAAATATCTCAAATTTTGCCAAGGACCTCAAGAGGTTATTTTATTTGGATCCAAGCTATCAGCCTTCCATTTTGAAGCATTAAAGTTGAGGTAACAATCATTTTAATTTACTTTCACATTGCTCATCTCATGCGGTGGGCTGGCGCCCTGCCCGGGGATTTGTTCCTGCCTTGCACCCTGTGTTGGCTGGGATTGGCTCAAGCAGACCCTGTGACCCTGTAGTTAGGATGTAGCAGGTTGGAAAATGACTGACTGCTCATCTCATGTAGATTGTTATCTGTCTTTTTCCATTTTATGCATCCATCTGTCAATCCGTTTTTATATCCGTTCATATCATATTCATATCCGTTGTCATTTCTTATCCAGGGCAGTCCATCACAAGGTGAACACACACACACACACACACACACACAGACAGACACACATGGGCCAAATTAGCTACACCAATTCACCTAATCTGCATGTCTTTAGACTGTTTGAGGGAACCTACATGAACACGAGGAGAACATGCAAACTGCACATAGGCAGTTCCCAGTATGCAAATCCCAGTCTGCTAATTGTGAGGCAGCAGCACTACCAGTGTACCACAATGCCACACTCATTTTATGCAATAAACTTAATTCCAACCACCATGGCCAATCAAGCAAGTCAAGCAAGCATGACTGTAATACAAAGCAACATAATATGACACCCACTGCAAATAAATTAAAATATAGAGCGCCACCTGGAGGAAAAAATGCAAAATGACAAGCAATAGTTATTCATATAAATAGATCTGATTGTCTTTACAATATTCATCCATCCATCCATCCATTTTCCAACCCGCTGAATCCGAACACAGGGTCACGGGGGTCTGCTGGAGCCAATCCCAGCCAACACAGGGCACAAGGCAGGGAACCAATCCCGGGCAGGGTGCCAACCCACCGCAGGACACACACAAACACACCCACACACCAAGCACACACTAGGGCCAATTTATAATCACCAATCCATCTAACCTGCATGTCTTTGGACTGTGGGAGGAAACCGGAGCGCCCGGAGGAAACCCACGCAGACACGGGGAGAACATGCAAACTCCACGCAGGGAGGACCTGGGAAGCGAACAATAAAAATACACAATAATTTTTATTTATGTAGCACCTTTCTCAAACTCAAGGTTATTACACAATGATGAAGTGAAAATAATGAAATAAATAAAAAATAATAGCAAAATATAACCAATAACAACTGTACAGAATAAACATTCTAGAGGCTTATGAATTTTACCTATACCAGCAGTTCTCAAACTGTGGGGTGCGCCCAAAGTAACAAAAAGGGGGCGCGAATGTTGCCATATGTGGCGTAATTTCGCTATTCATAGGGAAATTGTAAACTTGTAGCGGTGTATCGGCAGCAAAAAATATAGGAATAAATTTTATTAGGTTTTCAAAAAAAACATTAGGGGGGCACGATTAAAACTGTTATGAAAACTCGGGTCGCAAATACTTAAAGATTGAGAAACGCTGACCTATACCCTCCACTCCAAGCTTTCTTCTTGAGGGAAAGACTCATAAGACCTAAGTGTCCCTGTCTCTGATATTGGAGCTCACAGATGAATACAATGCTTCTGAAGTATCCACACAGGGCTATAGCAAAGCACATTTGTGAAACTGTGCAAATCCTTCAACCTCCCAGTCCTGCTGGCCAGTCAGTTCCTGCTTTTGAATTTCATCTAAGGGCTAAGCAAGTGTATGTAAAAGTCTTTTCTGATAAATGTGCCTGGGCAAATATTGTCTTGAACGTTATTAAAATGAAAATAAAAGTATAAAGTCAGTCTTACAAATAAAGACAATCTACAAAATATGTATCACTATCCAGAATATGTTAGACATTACCAGTTTTTGCTCTGCACTACACACACCCTCAACCTTTGTACAGTATATCTAAAGGTCTATATAGATAGAGAGATTAAGAGTATTTGGCAAACATTATCTTTAAATAGTAACTTTGTTTACATAATACAATAGTTAAAAAGTTAAAATCATTGTGTCATGGTAAATGTGCTGGAAACAAATAGTGCGGAAATTACAGGAAAGGAACACTCAGAAACACTCACAATCTCACACAGAAAGTTTTACCTAACAATCCCTCCCTTTCTGATCTTTTTAGAGAAATCTAATCAGAGTTTTTAACATCATCATGAACAGAGAGCAATGCAAGAAAACTCCAATCTTTTTTAATGCATGGCCCCATAAATGCTAGTTTGTCTAAAAGAAGCTGTCTTTATGATCTTAACCTTGACCCACGATTGTCTAAGTTTTCTATACATTTACAATTGTCCGAAACACAACATAATGGTAATCCCTAGAAAAACAACAATTATATGACATAATTTATTAACACAGTCCACTCCTGTTCCAAAGAAATCCCACCAATAATCCCTCACAGTTTATCTAATTTCTTCTACAATTTGTTTCATTTAAATTTTGCCAGCCTCACATCTAGTGTGCTAGTATAATACTAGTTGCATTTTCCCTTTTATAAATCTCAGAAATGTGCTTTTGAAAACTTTCCCATAATTTAGGAGGTTCTAGACCTCACACTGTTCCAGTGTGGTGTGGAGGTGTCACCAGCAGCACTCAGGTCTCATTCCAGGCGGTTTGTCGTGTGGTGGGTGTGGCAACGGGCTATCAGCGCATGCTCCCAGCCCCTCTCTGGATGTGGTAGTTCAACACTGACAATAACTACTGAACAATGCCATTCCTTTTCCTGTGTTAAAGTAACAATCTGATTCCTCTCTATCCAATAGACATTAGCTATATTGGTTTTACAAAATGTTCCTGGTCCTGTATTTGATCTACAATCAGTGGTACTGTTGGTAGCAACACAGGCAGATGTCAAAAACTTCAAAAGTCACAAGTTTATATTGACAATTCTCTCCAGCTAATGTCTCTACAAGAAAGACCAAAGATAAGAGTTCTCATACAAACAAAACAATTCTTCCCTCCAAAGTTGCATTGTTGATTTATCCAGCTAAGGCTCTCACCATTGTTTCTCACTAAACACAGTCAGTATCCATGCTGGACAGAAGGTGTCATTCTTCCCTTCAGAAGACTCCCGCATTACTCACATGGACAGCAGACCCCCATCAGAGATGCATTGGGATTGCACCCATTTTTCTTTACTGATGTTAAAAGGCTTTTTGCTACCAACTAGTTTGTGTCTGGGACTTCCAATTCACAAACTGCAGATGCACAGCTACTCTCTGAAAGAGGCAATCCGTCTCTGTTGTGGTGTAATTATTACTACTCTAGAAAGCTCACTAAGGTCCAGTCTCCATGAAGCAATAATATTAATCATCTATTCTGTATTGACACCGACAGCTGTTAGTTTTAAAACTGTACCTATTCACTCTGCAATATATAAAATTATCTTGCAGTCCCTCCCTTTTAAAGATCCAAGAGGACAATGGGAAAAAGATCTCTTAATCAATATATCAGAAAAGGAGTGGAAAATAGCAATGCAGAGACTTCACTCGAACTCCATATGCGCAAAGCATATAATTATTCAACTCAAAATTATATATCAAGCACATCTATCTCGCCTAAAACTGTCCAAAATGTTTCCAGGACAAGATCCAACCTGCGAACACTGCAATCAAGTCCCAGCCTCACTGGGTCACATGTTCTGGGCCTGCACCAAATTAACATCATTTTGCACCAACATTTTTAAGTGCCTTTCAGACAGCCTTGGTGTCACAATCCATCCTAATCCATTAACAGCTGTGTTTGGTGTTCTTCCAGATGGGTTTAAAGTGGAGAAGGACAAACAAACTGTGATTGCATTCACTACACTTTTGGCACGCAGACTTATTTGGCTAAACTGGAGGAATCCTAACTCTCCTCTTTTAAGTCAGTGGGAAACCAATGTTTTATAAAATATTATTTGAAATTGAAAAAAATCAAATATTCAGTTAGAGGATCTGTACAGAATGTTTTCAAAACCTGGCAGGATCTAATCAATAATATCTTAGAATAAGCTCTTAATGCACAGAGGAAGCAATTATTTCCACATTTCTTTTTCTTCTCAGATTTCTCTCTATTGCCCTATTAAACTCATCAGTTTAGGTATGTCTACAAGCCTTAAGTTTTACTCTGCTGGCCATGCTCTCTCTCTCTCAGGGGTGGGGAGCAACTTGTTTTCAATCCTATCTTTTGTAAAAATTGATCTATTTGTATGGAATGATTACAATTAAATTAATAAAAAAATAAATAAAAATAAACTGTACCTATTCTATTACAATGAAGTTGGACACTCAAGTATCAAATGCCCCTGTTCACAAAGCACTGTTAATGGCATCACATAAACTTTAGTTATTCCTTTAAATGATTGCCAGCAAATTTTCTGTTATTGGCCAAAGAGCCATAAAACCTTAAACATTAAAAGCTGTAATATACCCTGTAATACTGACTTCAATTATAGCTAGTGCTTTGATTGGACTGCCTGTAGCTGGCATACACATTTCCTTGCATCTCCTAATACTAGCATTGAATCAAGGAGCCTCCATTCATAATGTTGTGGTGGTCATTAATGCATTAGTTTTCAAGTCTGTGAGCACAGTCCAAATTTTACACAACATTGCGATTCTTGTTTATTATCTGTTAGTATCTATTGATACAGCTTCAACAGACTCAGCTGTGTTTGTTCACTCAACCCTAAGTGTCATTGGGCCTTTAGAAAGGGGGGAAAAATATATCATAATGTGCATCGATCCAGTTCTCTAGACCCTAGCGCTGATTGTAGAGGAATCTGTATCTAATATGTTATTTGATTGATAATCTAAATCTACAACTCCAGTTCAATGCCTTATTCTACTATTGCATGCAGATTGAGAACACTGTTTAAGGAGAGTGTGACAGGCAGCCATGGCCATTACCCAGCGGGACGCCAGCTGGATGGAAGGACCAGGGAAGAGAGCATCTACAAGACACTACCACCCCCCGGAATGTTGGAGGGCAGCCCTCCTGGGCAGCTGTGGCACCATTGATTCCCGCTTGCTGAGAGCTGGATTGTGGCACAGCACTGTTGGGTTCCATGGGGGTGCAAGAGGGAGCTACAGAGCCCTACATGGGGCTTTCACCACACCTGGGAGTGATTCCAGGTCTGAATAATGAGCTACCTGGAACACTCCCAGGGTCTGCTTTAAAAGGAGCCGCCTCACTCTATTTGAAGAGCCAGAGTCAGGTGGAAGAGGACGAAGGTTGCTGGAGGAGGAGTGGAGGCGAGAGAAAGGAAGAGAAAGAGAGAAAAAGAGTGTGTTTTGTGCTTGGTGCTTTGGACTATGTTGCTGTGGGGAGTGAGAGAAAAGCGCTTCCCCACGGAAATAAAAACATGTGCTGTGCAACACTTGTGTCTCTGCCTGTCTATGTCGGGTTAGGGCAGCTGTACGTGCCCCAGTGGTCCATGACAGGTTTACATCTATTTCTTTACCTTTGGTGTCAGAGGTTACTAGCATGTGACACACCACTTGGGGACACACTATTCCACTGCCTTATTCAGGTACAGCGAATGGATCTTCAATTTTTAGTTATTTTATTACTGTTTCATCACCAGGAACTGAAACTTTTTGCATAACACAGTTAAGAAAGGTATATATGAAGGTCCCAAAATAGTTAGACAGATTAGGTCTTTGGCCAACATCTCGTCATTAAATAGGAACTTCTTGCATATAATACTAGACTTAAAAAGTTAAAAATGCCACATGATCTCATCATCTCCACAGTAAATGTTCTGGGAACAAAGAGTACAGAATGCACAGGAAAGAAACTCAGAAACATTCACAAAATCACACAGAAGGTTTTCCCTAACAGTACCAATGTATAAACAGTTAGGAAATGTCCACTGTAATGCCCAACATGAAAACATATGAAGGATGGCTTTTGGAGGTAAGTCCATCTCTCTGTGTAGGATGACAGCTTTCCTCTATTTTGAAGCTATGTTCTTTGGTTTGGAGAAATTGCTTGCCCTATAGAAAGTTCCTGTAAATGGAAAGAGAATTAACATTTTAGGTATAAGAAGATCATTTAAAGATGGAGTTCATTTATAAGCCATATCTTAAAAAAAATCAAACATAGTTAATCAGTTATCTCTATTGTAAGTATTTACATTGATGTAATCATTTCTGTAATAGAGGATATTGATGTACTTTTGCTAAAACAAAATAAAAATATATACCAGTAAACATCACTGCCTGGTGTGATCAAGTTTATAAGTCCATGTGCAAGAGAAGTTGTGCCTTTTATGTGATTTTATCATGGAGACAGCTCATGATACTGCCCAGTATCCAGGAGATGTATGTCGATACTTTACTACAACTGCCAGCAAGCTCCTACCCAGACATGGTGTAAAGCCTCAGCTGCCACTTAGAGCATTCCTGGATGTCCCCACTTAGTTGTGGCTTCTAGACTGGCCTCAATACAGGTACAGAGATGGGGCCCCAACAGGGTGCATACATCAAGAAGGTAAGTGTGAGGCCATCCCTGTGAACACCTCTCCAAGTCCTATGCTGATACTGGGAATGTCGGAGACCTCCATCCCCTCACCCCCTGACTTAACAACAACAGCATTTATTTATATAGCACATTTTCATACAAATGGTGTAGCTCAAAGTGTTTCCCATACCCATTCATAAGCTAGATCTCAAAAATTTCCTTTGTGTAGCCTGCCTGCATACAGTACGTACTAAAAGATTTTTCTCTGCTCATCTCAGTCATGGAAAAAAAAATACTCTGTGTCAGTACTTAAACCACAGTTCCATAACATGTTAGACAATTTAGATATTGTAAATCTAAATCAAATGTAAAAGGGTGTGTACATGACAAGGCAGACTTTGGGGTTCTGGAAGGAGTGTGTAAATGATTAAATGCAACGTAAAAGGGAACAAGAAACTCCGTCATACAGTGAACAAACACTTCAGGGTCCAGTTTAAAAAGAAAAGGTGAGACAACAAGGTGGCACAATTGGTGTTTTTGCTGTGTTCTTACTTCTTATGCCTTTTATTTGTGCAATGGGAATGTGGTCTCAAAACAGAAGAGACAAGTGGCATTATTACAGCCACATCCCAGAGTTGGACCTTCTCCATCATTTTGTTTTAGTGGCACAGTTTTGGATGTTTGCTTGGATCGATGTTTGTGTTTTGTTACAGTACCTGGGAAAGGGTAGGTAGCTAGAAGACTTGCTGGTTAGATTTACTCTTTACGGAAGATCTATGCGTCAACCATTTTGAGGCCTGACACGAGCCCAGATAAATGGAGAGGGTTGCCACCATGAATGGCATCCGGCAGCTGAAACGTTTAAAACATCAAACCCACATATAGAGGGAAAACATGGAGATAAAAGAGAAGAATAAGAAGGAAGATCTATGGGCCACAGCGGGTTTGCTTTCTAGGTATGTTTTTCTTACTTACCATAAAAACTGGCATGGACTGCATGTTTTTATACTTGCCTAAATCTCTCTTTATTGTATATTTTTCCACTTGATGGTGTCTTACAATGTTGTGAATTATGTAACTGACAAACTACAGGAAATATCTGAATAAAAAAGGACACAAGTTATATTAAAAGCATATGAAGGTGTTGTTAACCAAATAATGAAATAATTATTATTCTGTCATATTTAAGGGTGTGTAAAGACCTGGTTGCGCATTATGATGGCTACCATGCCTCAAAGAGTCCATCATCTACCGGAGTGGTGTTGATCTGGAAGCCATACAGTATGACATCTTAACCATCATTTGCCAGCACATGTAAATCCAAGATAGGAGCGGACAAACAGTTCATGAAGAACTTCACATAAAGTTTATTTCAATTTCACAAATAAGTTGGTTAAAATAACTACTGTAGTAGGTGGTTTGGCTAGATTAACCAACCTTAACCTTGTTCTCACTAAAAGGATTAATGCATATATGGAACACGCAAAAATACATCTACAGGTCCAATGTTTGTTTCCTACAGTGCAGGTTTCTGGGTGCTCTATTGTATCAATAAACAGAAAACAATATTGTTTGCCCTGATGGCAGTGAACAGTGCCATCTTCAAGAGGACATCTATTTTCAATGAAGACCATATCACCAGAGTAAACTATATACCAGGGGTAGGCAACGTCAGTCCTGGAGTGCCACAGTATGTGCAGGTTTTTGTTCCAACCCAGTTCCTTAACGAGAACTCAATTATTGCTGATGAAGCACATATTGCTTAAGTGACATTTTAATGCTTCATTTTAGTGGTCTCGCTTGTTAAGGTTCTCCAACCTTAATTGCTTATTTCAATCTTAAACTGCTGCATTCAGTGTTTTAATTGCTCCTTATTAGCAATAAGATGTAAAACAGGGGTAGGCAATGTCGGTCCTGGTGAGCCGCAGTGGCTACAGGTTTTCATTCAACCCAATTGCTTAATTAGAAATCTCAGACCTTATTTAATTTTATGGCTTGTTAGTCTGTGCAATGTAAGGCTTTTATATCGTAGATTTTTTTCCTTTCCAAGGATATCATCCAAATGATTTGAAGCCTAAAACAGATCATTTTCAGTCTGTCACATTTTTCTATTAAGTGTTTTATTAAATCAAACTGTGCATGATGAACACACACAGATGTAATTGGAAAAAAGCTAGCTGGAGAACTGCTGGCTGCTTTGTCTTTTACATCTTATTGCTAATAAGGAACAATTAAAACACTGAATGCAGCAGTTTAAGATTGAAATAAGCAATTAAGGTTGGAGAACCTTAACAAGCGAGACCACTAAAATGAAGCATTAAAATGTGACTTAAGCAATATGTGCTTCATCAGCAATAATTGAGTTCTCGTTAAGGAACTGGGTTGGAACAAAAACCTGCACATACTGTGGCACTCCAGGACCGACGTTGCCTACCCCTGCTATATACCATACCCATCCAAGTGACCAGACCATAACTGAATTGACCACTTATGGGAGATTCTGGAACAACCTGTTTGACAACATTTTTCACCACTTTCATTAGAATACAAACTGGTAGAATACGTCATGGAACAATGGCAACACAAACATTTAATACAGTTCCAGGGAGACGTGAAGTCTATGTCAAGGTTTTTTGAAGCTGGTGGTACAATACACTATTAGGAGATCTTAATTATATATTTCATTTGTTTAGTATGGATATTATGATGGAGTCTACCACCCAAACCTGGAATACATTTTTAAAAGGATTTTTCTCCATCCTTTATTACACATGATTAATCCAGTGCAAGATCTTTCCTGGGAGCATCAGATACAAGGCAAAAAAAAAAAAAAGTACAGAAGAGTCTCTGAAAACACATTTTTGTTCACTCAATTGTCTGTTACCTAAAGTTTAATTTTAGTGGAGGACCTGAAAATATTAATTGTTGGAAATTTGTAATAGAAAAAAATCAGGATGGCAAAATATATTATCACTACATTGTATGATGATAACTAGTGCACTGTTTTCTATTCTCTATCCTCTTAGCAGAGAGGCCTGAATGGTCAATATAATCAACTGGCCATAATCTATAGTTCAACCATTAATTAATGGACTGATATTGTTGGGTTCTGTTTATATTAATTTGTTTTGGACTACTGATTTTCTGTCTGCCTAAACAAATTTGTGTCTATATATGTACTCCTTATGTATTTATTAATTTGCAAAATTTAAACTTGCATTTTACCTGAGAATGAGTCACAGCACTCTACAAAAATAAACTGGATTGAATTGAATTAAATTGAAACTATTAAACTCTCAATTTTTTTTTTCCAGTTTTTTTTTTTTTTAAACATGAGTAGTATTTACTGGCCAATATAATCAAAAGAAAATTCTGGTCAGACTTTACATCCAGCTTGTATTAATACAAACCTACTGTAATGTGTTAAATTTGTGTGATTTATGTTGCTAAAGGCAGTTAATCATTTTATGCCTAACATGTTTGAATTTAAGGAATGCAGGATTTATTACTGCAGGTCAAATTAAGTACTAAACAGGCTGAATACATTCAAGGATGGCTCGACTTTGATGCAGACCTGGCATTCTTATTCAGCGTTATTCTTTTTCTAGCTGGTGCATATTGTTGGAGCAGTTCCACATTCTGATTTTCAAAATGCACAAGTGCTCATCATTCCAGCTGGTGCAGCCTCTCACCTTACTTCTTTGATGAAAGGATCTGAAATTCAATGCATCAAAAAGAGCCATACGTGTATTGTTTCCTTTAATGTAGTAAATGTTTGTATTGTCTTCTAGCATAGAAAAATAAATGAAAGAAACCTTGCTCTCATTTTCTGTCAAGCACAGGTTAAAGCTTTTTGCGGTGTTATTTTTATAGTCTGTTGGTTTCCACCGAAAGAAGAAAAAGAAAAATATGCCCAGCAATTTTCTAAACTGGCTTAGCTCATGAAAGGAGCACAAGGAGATGGATCCTATCCTAGAAGCTCCGGCTCAAGGCAGAAAACTGTCATGGATGATGTGCCAGTTAATCAATGGACATACTCATGAAAACTTAGCACATTTATTTTTTTAACTCAGTCATTCCATCATTGGATGAACAGAATACACAGCCTGATCTCACCTGTTAACATTAAAAAAAGCCAGCCTTAGGTTAGGTGCCAGTGTATCTCAGGACATATGGCAACTTTAAAATCACTGGTTTCCTTAACTTGCATATACACTCACTGGCCATTTTATTAGGTACACCTGTTCAACTGCCTATTAACACAAATATTTAATCAGCCAAATCACATGGCAGCAACTTAATGCATTTGGGAATGTAGACATTGTCAAGATGACCTGCTGAAGTTCAAACCAAGCATCAGAATGGGGGAGAAAGGTGATTTAAGAGACTTTAAATATGACATGGTTATTGATGCCAGACGTGCTGGTCTGAGTATTTCAGAAACTGCTGATCTACTGGGATTTGCACAACCATCTCTAGGGTTTACAGAGAATGGTCAGAATAAGGGAAAATAACCAGTCTTGGTGAACATGCCTTGTTGATGCTAGAGGTCAGAGGATAATGGCCAGCCTAGCCATTCTCCTCTGACCTTTGGCATCAACAAGGCATTTTTGCCCAGAGAACTACAGCTCACTGGGTATTTTCCCTTTTTCAAACCATTCTCTGTAAACCCTAGAGATGGTTGTGTGTGAAAATCCCAGTAGATCAGCAGTTTCTAAAATACACAGACCAGCCTGTCCAGCACCAACAACCATGCCACATTCAAAGCCACTTAAATCTCTTTTCCTCCCCGTTCTGATGCTCAGTTTGAACTTCAGGTTGTCTTGACAATCAAAGTCTACAGGCCTAAATGCTTTGAGTTGCTGCCATGCGATTGGCTGCTTAGATATTTGTGTTAATATGCAATTGAACAGGTGTACCTAATAAAGAGTGCAGTGAGTATATATCTGTTATGCCCAGTTAGTATTGTGGGGCCTGAAACCAATTATGGCAGCTATCAGTGCAAGTAAGGAACCAATCCTGAAAGAGGTGCCAGTCTATTGTTAAGCACATTCACTCACATAATTACAATATGCCGATTTGTAGTTCTTAATTAAAATGATGTGCATCTCTGAATGTGGGAGTAAAACCTCAGGAGAACAAGTACAATGGAGAAAGACAGTGACCAGCACTAGGATTCAATCCAAGTCTTTCCTGGAGCTGGAATACAGAAGTGCTAATCATTGTGCAGTCCCAATTTCAAAAATAATACAGTTAAAATAAAACAAAAAATTACATGTAACAAAACTATAATGTAAGTTTCATGTGTACAGCCAATTTCAAAGACAAGATGGCAGTAGAAAAGACCCCCAAAAACTGCAAGGCAATATGGCATATTGAATGCAGGATGAAGTCTATAATAATGTCACTCACCCCATCTCCTGTGTGACTTTGTCTGTTAATTTGGAGAAATCATCTGCCACTGTATGAAGTGGTACCCAGAAGATTTAGGAGAAGATATAAAGTCTAAGGTAGTAGTTCCTCATCTCATCTCCTAGCATCTCATTTTCTTATCTGCTTTTCTTGGTGAGTGTTGGTGTGGCAGCAGGCCAAGCAGGTCAGTCCAGACCTCTTTGTCCCCAGCTACACATTTTAGCTCTTCCTGAGACATCACCTTGATGTGGTGGCAGAGCTTGTACACCTCAGTGATGCTCAGAGCTAGGTTGTCTGGAGCTTTTTGCTCCTGGTTGGGTCTCCCTTGGTGAATAAGTATGTGCTGAAAGGTACAAATTAAACATCAGTTCACCCTGCCCAGGATAGGGTTACCATAACCCACTTCTAGAACCAGGCCTGGAATTGGTGATCACCAGCATGTGCCTGGTGGTCGAGAACCCATATAATCTGGCTGGGTTCTGGCCAAAATTGCAAAGTGGAGCTGTCTTGTGGGCATACCACCTGCAAGATGAAGGGTGAGGGTTGGGTGCGATGGCAGTCTAGTGGTGGGCACAGTTGGGAAAGATCTAGATTTAATGAATAGTACTTAGCACTGAAGCTTCACAGTTCCTGAATCCTTTGTTCAGATTCTGTCCAGGTCACTGTCTTAGTGGAGTTTTACAAATTGCCCCTCTCTCTCTCTAAGCAAGCTGTTTTCCCACATATATAAAGGCATGTGTCCTTAATTATTTATCAATTATGAACTGGCTATGTGTGAGTGTGTGCATGAGCTGTGCCAGAGATGAACTGGTATCCTGTCCAGGGGCCAGTTTCTATCTTACACACTCCAGCCACATTATACTTAACCAGACTAAGCAGTGACAATGGGCGGTTTAATATACATTTATAAGCAGTAGACAAGCACACCTAATTCACAAAGGAGCATTAATGCCTTCATTTTAAAGTGCAAGCATTGTGCTGATCTTCACAAATGTTTACCTTCAATGCTTTTGGAAATTAGTTTGATTCTGGGAGCACCTTCAATTATTTATTATGTTCATTTTAATGATGTTAATGTAAGTTTTCTTAGAAACAGAAAACTAAACACTAGAATTATAAAACACAAGTCAGTTATTATTTTGTGTGTTTTAACTCCACAAGGCTCACGTTAGAACAACTACTGGAGAAAATTCAAGCTAACTCCAGTAAATGTTAGTAAATTGTGGAATCGTTTATGTACCACTCAATTTCTACAAAGCGGTGCCGTAGGCCACTTCATGCTTTTCTGTGTCTGTATAAAACAGCAGACGTTCGCACTGAAACAGAAGTCAGGCCTCATCTGCACCATGGACTCTCTTGTCACCAAATTTCAAAGGCCTGTATTTCAACACTGTTATTAACACAGGTGGCTGAGAGCCTCAATTATATTCCCTCAAAGAAATGGTCAGATTTGGAGCAGAAACAGAGCATCTATCTGCAGCCAACTAAGAGTTCTGAATTAAATGAACCAAAATTAGATGAAGTGTCTAGAGAGAAGACAATTTCTATCTTTATTCTCTTCAGGAATTCAGATCGGTCATAAAACTAAGCAAAATCAAGAGAAACGTTGAGTTGTGGTGTTCACAGTACTCTGCCAGCATCTGTTTGCTGTGCCTCTAATCTGCACCAAACAAATTAATCTATTTACAAAACTATGTAACAGGGCTCCCCATCAAAGAAGGTTCTTGTGCACAGCAGCAAATTAGTGTTAAATAAAAAAGTAAGTATAAATGTGGGTCAACTCTTTAATGGTTAAACTCTTTAAAAAAAATGGTTCTTTAATGGCACTTTATTGGGTTGTTTGGTTCCTCACAGAACCATCGCTTGACAAAGAGCTAGTACTTGGGAGACTAACCAGGAAAAGCTTGAGTTGCTACTTGAAGAGGTGTTGGCGAGGCCAGCAGGGGGCACTTACGCTGTGATCTGAATGTGGAACTCAATGTCCCAGTGCAGTGACAAGGACACTGTGCTGTAAAAATGGCACCGTCCTTCGGATGAGACATAAAACCAAGGTCCTGACTCTCTGTGGTCATTAAAGAACCCTGGCCATTCTTTGGAAAGAGTAAGGTGTATCCCAATGTCCAGGCCTAATTATCCCCTGTCTCTAATTGGCTAACTATTTCCTACACCACCTAAGTGCTAATGTGTGGTGAGCATACTGGCACAAAATGGCTGCTTTTGCATCATCCAGGTGGATACAGCACGTTAGTGGTGGTTGAAGTGGCTGCCCACTCACTATGTAAAGTGCTCTGAGTAGTGAGAAAAGCACTATATAAGTGTAAATAATTTATTATTAAAATGTTTCTAATATGAGAACAAAAGACAAATCTTTAATGTTTAGGCAACCTAGCTGGGATCAAGAATGCATGAATTTAGTCAAGTCAAGTTGGGGAGCATGCACTGGTACAGTGCGTTGCCGCACCCACTACACGACGAAACAACTCAGGATCCCGGTTTGTAACCCCTCAGGCAACAACAACAACAACAACATTTATTTATATAGCATATTTTCATACAAAAAGTAGCTCAAAGTGCTTTACATAATGAAGAAAAGAAAAATAAAAGACAAAATAAGAAATTAAAATAAGGCAACATTAGTTAACATAGAAAAGGAGTAAGGTCTGATGGCCAGGGTGGACAGAAAAAACAAACAAAAAAAAAACTCCAGAAAGCTGGAGAAAAAAATAAAATCTGTAGG